>NC_088235.1:32226642-32526642 GCF_036934945.1 Oncorhynchus masou masou
CTCGGAGAGCTCAGAATCTGTCCCTGCCAGCTGGTGATGGCCATGGCACTATGAACATTTGATTAATTCTTACCTTGTGTTCACAACCAGCGGGGAGTCACCTAGCTTCAAATGCCATGCCGTCCGCTCCCCAACCACCTCATATTTTTCCTTCCTATTTGCTGATGGATGGTAGAGCAGCCAAATGGGCTTAGGAAGGAAGCAAATGAAAGTATAGGACTAATTAAAGATGGCTTTGGAGGGACCAGAGGGGCCAGAGGCAGTGAGGTGAGGATATTTGGTGGCCAAGCCAGGAGGCTGTATTTAGCTGACATCTAGAGGAGAATATGAAGCTGTCCATATTCAATACTACTTACATGAATGTGGTGAGAGCACTGCTGAGATGATTTCAAACAATGGAAAACTTTACCTACATGCAATTTCAGCTATTCACAGACAATGCAATCAAAATAGGTTAAATAAAAGACTGAAATGCTAACTAGCTAGCACCTAATGTCATTTGCTAACACCTGCCGAATACCTGCCCTCGCCGTTGTTAACAGACCTGCAGGGGAAAAGGGCACTGTCTACCGGTGTCCTAGCTATCGCTAGCTAGCTAGCTACCTATCCTGCCTCCCATGTACCAGAGTCCTAGGTGAAGGACACTGTCTTCTTCTTTACAGTTTTATAGCAGACTACACATATTGGTATGGGTATTAAAACAAAAAATATTTCAATGCGGGAACATCCCACTCCTTCAGTCACTATTCAAATCCAATCCCTAAACAGTCTTGGGTGCCTGTGATGACGGAGCGTTCATAGACAGGATTCAAAAATCTAATTATATTTTATTTGTCACATGCGCCAAATACTACAGGTGTAGTAGACCTTACAGTGAAATGCTTACAATCACTTAACCAACAATTTATTTCACCTGTATCACGTAACAATGCAGATTCCTTGTAAAAAAAAAACTACAAAAAACGCTCAGCCGCACTCACAATGATGCCTATTTTCTCAAGATTTCCTCTTCGGTTGCGCTGTACAGTTGATAACAAATGCAATAAACGCTACAAAGTCCACCTTCTTAACATGCAACATATCAGGATCCCTTTGGTGACATGGGAAATTATCTGATGTCTCTACTCCTACTACCATTATTTCTTCAACTTCACTCCTTTCTTCCACTCTACTCACCACCTCCTGTTAGGAGACATTCAGGACAGCCCTTAATCTGGCCACCTCCGTCTCCTTCACCCTAACAGGACACTTCAGAAATGCAGGTGCATGTTCACCACCACAAATGCAGCATTTATGCTCAGCTGGCATATGATACCTCTCCCATCTACATACACTTGATGCATGATTAAATATTGTGGGCATGAAGGCTCTCACAGTGTATCTCATAAAACCCAAATAGGGTTTTGGATGGGGTGGGCTTCCTCTCTCCATCCACCATGCGGGTCAGTCGGTGTGCACCAACCACTTGATCCAATTCTTCACATACTGTATATCCTTTGCTTTTACTTCTAACGCCACCCCAGAGATAACCCCCTTGATAGGCCCCAAAGATCCCCACAAGACACATTCCAATCCGATATCTTCTTGAGGCTCAGAGCTTGTCTTTCTTTTCCAAAGATACACAAAAAAAACATAATACACCCACCTCTCATTGCTCTCATCCAACGCATCTACAATTTTTATAGGGACTTCAAACAAATCTCCCAGGTAACAACATAGATCCAAAACCCTTACTCCCTCCAAATAAGACTCAGAACTAGGCTTGGATTTAATAGATTTCACTACCACTTTACTTCTCTTATTCCCTTTTGTGTTCTCCACTGGGATGCAATTCTTCTCACACTCATCTTCACTCGACACGCCATCTGATTCAAACATCCACTCCGCCATTTTCTCCAACCTCGCCTGAAGGACACCGTTGTCTACCGTTGTCGCCCCTGCCTCTTCTTCTGTGGGGTAAATGGGTGGTTGGCATCCAACGTTATGGTGCATTACCGCCCCCCTGCAGTTCTGGAGCACTCGCCTCCCACCTGTGTACCAATATGGTGTAATTGCAGACTGCAATTTGGAGCGTTTCTTGATGTGTGCATTCCTTGATATCAGGAAAGAGCCATTATTGGTACCTGTCATTGGTCAGTCCATTGATACCTGCCATTGGTCAGTTCCTGTGTTCTGAGACTAATGGTTTCTAAACACAGATGATTTGTTTACATAGCAGGTTAGGATAACTATCATGGCAGGTTAGTATAATTAACGTGGCATGTTAAGTGAATTAGTTTGACAGGTTAGGAGAATGAGGTTAAGGTTGGGAAAGGGTTAGGATTAGGGTTGGTCTTAGCTACAATGCTACAGTTGTCAACAACTGTTGTAGACAACTGTTGTCCCCGACGCCAAAGAAACGACCACGGACCAATGGTGAGCGTCAATGGGTGTAGCTTGACATCAAGAAACGGCCATATCAGAAAACGAATTGTGGTCTGCAAATACACCCTTCTCCTGTGTACTGGAGTCCTAGATAAAAAGTGGACTGATAGAAGTATAAAGAGGCATTCCTGCAGATACAAGCATTCCCACTTGCAGGACCGCCCCAAATAGAGAGAAATAGTAATGGCATATTTTGTAGGCACTAACTCTGCCATGGTTCATTGGACAAAGCCTATGGGGAAATTTGTTTTTGGATAAATGCCGAAAATAAGGTCTGTGGGAAACACAGGCTTAAGATATCTAATTTGTTTTGTTCTATGAGATCATTTTCATCAGCTAACATCACTCTGTGAATTTTTAACCATTATGTAATAAAAAAATGCACATAAAGCACATGAAGGCTTCATAATTCAGAAAGGACATGTTAACTGACTGATGTTACATCGTAGTACAACAAAATGTATAAAATCTCCTAAGCCTGTGGTATCCCTAAACCCTATTCTTTCCCCATTCATTTCCCCCATAGGTTTTACACATTTCTCATTTAAGACCACAAGCAGGCGAACTCTATAGAGTGACGTT
This sequence comes from Oncorhynchus masou masou, assembly GCF_036934945.1. Lineage (NCBI taxonomy): Eukaryota > Metazoa > Chordata > Actinopteri > Salmoniformes > Salmonidae > Oncorhynchus > Oncorhynchus masou. The sequence continues at coordinate 32,229,649 of NC_088235.1, forward strand.
AGCTGATGAAGATTACTGTATCTCATAGAACAAAACTTATAAGATCTCCTAAGCCTGTGTTTACCACATACCTTATTTTCAGCATTTATCCAAAATTGTGGAAAGCATTATGGGTAAAATGTATTTAAAACCCTCATTTCCTGGGGTGTACTGTAATCATTAGTTCTATCAGTTTTGCAATGAAACCTAAAGTGTCTTTTGGACAAATTCAGGTAGGTCCCTCCCCGTTTCATGGCCTTTTCTTCCATTTAAGAAACGTTTTGCAACAGCTCTATCAGCGTAATGAATACATCCCTGTTGTGGCCAGACATGGAAGGTTGGGCTATACTTTATTACTGCTCATGTTGCTATCTGTTATTTTTTCAGCAGGATTGAATGTTTTGGAACGTTCAAATAGAAATAGGCTAAGTAGATCAAACATGCCTCTCTGACATGTAGAATAAGGAATCACATCGCCTATATTCATGGAATTTCTATCTGCAACCTTCAAAAACGTTTGTCACCTGAACATGGCCCTGCTTGATGTCAGTGCTCTGACTTATGTTGCTATTAGTCCTGTTAAATATTTTGTAAATATGATAAGTATGTTTAGTGCCTATTTATTCTCTTCTTACAGTAAATAAGTCACATATATCTCAAATATCTATTCTAAATCATGTGACAATAATAACAACAGCATTTAATAGTCCAAGAAGGTGAGAAGTCAGGCATTTTCACCCTTTAAACAAGTAATTTAGCTAAAGAGAACAAATACATTCAACTGTGTGATTCTCTGTGTAACATGTGAGTGTCCCAGCTATCTAGCTGTTTGTTTCTCCGTTTAACAGGTGAGTGCCCCAGCTATTTAGCTATTAATTTGTGTAGGGCAACCTGCTTTAATTGGTCTTAATCTGTAGTGAACAGCTTTGATCTCGGTGACAGGTTGACTGCATTAGCATGAGTGTGCTAGCTAATCCTTTGCTTAACCAGCGGTCTGTCCAATGATAACATGTCAGCAGAGGGATAAGCCTTGATCACACCAACCAGGTCTCTAAGCTTCTTTCTGAGAGAAGAAGGAAGGAAGGAAGGAAGGAAGGAAGGAAGGAAGGAAGGAAGGAAGGAAGGAAGGAAGGAAGGAAGGAAGGAAGGAAGGAAGGAAGGAAGGAAGGAAGGAAGGAAGGGATTGATGTGTCTTGATGTTTTGGGGTATGTACGGCTTCAAACACAGATGGCGGTGTAGGCGCTATTCCTGAGGTTCTAGGCCCATATTCACTAAATGTTGATCTAGGATCAGTTTATCCTTTTAAATCATAATGGATAATGAAGATGATGGACCTGGTCCTAGATCAGCACTCCTACTCGGAGACACTGTGTGCATATGAGCCCTGATATGCCGTACTAACAACGTAGACCTACAGTAGTTGGGATTGATGGACGTTGGGTGCCATTTGGGATGCAGCCTCAACATGATGGAAATAAAATTTTCATTATCTGGCCATTTGGGATGTAGACACACTTCACCACATGTCTAAACAATGACTTTATCTCTGTAGCGTCATCTGATTAGGAAATGGAGAAGGTTGCCTCCTAAATGGCACCCTGTATACTTTGGACCAGGGCCCACAGTGCACTGTATGGGGAATAGTGTGCCATTTGGAACATAACCCAAGTGTTTGTTGAAGTTCTGTTATGAACTTTGGTTGAACTGCCATGAATTATGATAACAATCTCTGTGGAGAACAATGTCTGCTTTCAGTGAAAAGAGAGAGAAAATAGCATCTTGTGTGCATCTCAAATGATCATATCTCAACGCTTGTCGATTTACTTTCACATGTTGTCTTATTATCTTATAATGCTGTCATGTTGTCTTATTTTCAAAATGTCTGTGGCTCAGAACTTTTGTTCATAGTGTTTTTGATTAATTGAATTGAATTTATAATAATTGTACATGAGTTAAAAAAATAAACATTTATTTTGTTACATTTCTTGGAGTCATTTACCATAAATGCCACTTTGCTTAGAGACTTTCTAACCTTTATCAGGTTTTGACTTAGCTTTACAATGCTGCACATTGTGTTATGGATGAATTTGTATGAATAAATTCAACCTCTTGATTTTTAGATATAACTCTAGTGGCAGTATTGGCTTGGGGAAAAACCCAGAAAACCCACAAAAAGGTTAAAGAGCCCAAACAGTCATTTTGATTCCCATGTAAAATAGCCTTTTGAGTGACTAAAACATCACCCTCAATATTTTTCTGGATACAAATGCTCAAAATCTTAGATATTTTTCTTCTTCTCTCATATCTAACTACCAGGAAGTCTGAAAAGAGACTGAGTGGTCTGGGAGCTAGTAGGTTGAGATGGCGGAGAGCTAAACTTGACTGACATTCTTTAAAATGCTTATGCCAAGCAACATGGACACAGTGTTGTAGCGAGATTATCTCAAGTAAATTTCTGATAAACACAGCGACTCAAACAACATTGAAATTGCATGCAACGTCCAATCCTGTCATAAATCACATCATGGTTTCACAAATTATTTGCTTATCGAACTGTTTGGTTATTGTAACAGCATCAATATATAAATGTTGCCTATACAATTTAGCTAGCTAGCCCAAATGGAATTGTCTGCACTGTTTATCAAGTTAGTTCATCTTAGACCATTTTAGTTGAAACTTTGCAGGGTGAGGTCTAAGTACGTTACATATATGCAGTATATTGACTGTCAGAAAATGTTCACATATCATGACTATCAATAATGTCAAGACGTTTGTACAAATATCCTGTTTGGCATGTCTCTTGATGTAATAACATGACAACTGCATCAGTGTTTTGGGCAACCCTTCCTCTGCTTTTGTTCCATTCTGACTGAAGACTTAGCTAGCCAGTAACTAGCTAATACCAGACACAGATGAAAGCAGAAACCTATAATTATATTTACCTCAGATGAATGGGGAAACCCATAGAGAATGATAGAGGCCTCTAGCGGCCAAAAGGCTGTATTATCATAGGTAGTGTCATTGAGGGCTTCCACCATTTTAATGTTGTCACCTGGGTGGAACATGCAACTTCATTGGCTCATCCCTCCTGGTGACCATGTTGGAGTCATTTCTGAACAGGTCATCAGGAGGATCAGCCAATCTTGTAGAAGAAAATGTACTACTTCAAAATGTAGAAGTAGTCCATGCTGTCACAGATGCTATAATGGCACAAATACAAAGACGAGTCCTCTCGTCCTCTATCTCTTTGGGGAAAACTCTAATTATGTTTGCAGACCTGCAGTCAAATTTTGGCACCAGTAGAACAGCTACCTATCTATGCAAACCACACCCCTCTACGAACACACCTTCTGCGATGTTGGTTACAAGGCGGTACTTTTTAAAATTAGTTAAGAGAATAAGACGTTACCATTGGTGTATTAAAATGAGGCTTTTTGTGATGTCACAAAAATCCCTTAATAATCCTGCCTCCATCCCGCCTCCTGAATCCAAGTGGTTGGCATGGGGGAGGGGACCAGTAATTTTATGATCAATCTTGATTTAGAAGCAAAAGTCAATTTTCATGCTTTTGTAGTCCTACTTTGATCTGGTTTCATCCAAATTTCATCACATTTCATGAAAATCATACATGTATAATCTACAATCAGTTCTGATACTTTAGCATAGGCCTCTGTTATATATGCCTGTACACTGAGTATACAAAACATTAGGAACCTCTTCCTTATAGTGAGTTGCATCCCCCCTTCTGCCTTCACAACAGCCTCAATTCGTCGGGGCATGGACTCTACAAGGTGTCAAAAGCATTCCACAGGGATGCTGGCCCATGTTGACTGCAATGCTTCCCACAGTTGTGTCAAGTTGGTCTTTGGGTGATGGACCATTCTTGATATACACAAGAAACTTTTGAGCAAGAAAAACCCAGCAGCATTGCAGTTCTTGACACACTCAAACCAGTGTACCTGGCTCTTACTACCATACCCTGTTTCAAGGCACTTAAGTCTTTTGTCTTGCCCGTTCACCCTCTGAATGGCACACATACACAATCCATGTCTCAATTGTCTCAAGGATTAAAAATACTTCTTTAACCCATCTCCTCCCCTTTATCTATACTGTTTGAAGTGGATTTAACATCAATAAGGGACCATAGCTTTCACCTGGATTCACCTGGTTAGTCTATGTCATGGAAAGTGCAGGTGTTCTTAATGTTTCTATGTCAGTTCATATAATAGTATTTTTCGAGTGTGTCGTGGTGACATGAGGGTTAACAGTCCCAGTTATTACAGTAATGTCTATGTTTGGTTGTTACAGGATTCTTTGAGAAATCTAAGCTGTTACTTTAGAAGTAACTTTCCACCACTAATAACATAATTGCATTAAACTGAAACACTGCCCTCAAATCTTCCCTTCACGATAAATTCTCATATCACATGAAGTAATTGAGAAAGAGCTGCATACTGAGTGATACAAATTACCCTAATGATGTTATATTACACCACAGTTGTAAGGTTTGGCCAGTAGAGACATAATCTTCTGCGTGTTGGAAGAGAATATATGTCCCAAATGGAACCCTATTCCCTACACAGTGCACTACTTTCAACCAGGGCCCATGGGGTGCTGGTCAAAAGTAGTGCATTATTTAGGGTGCCATTTGGGACGCACACCATATCTAACGTGTCAAAGTGTCTGAGGCCAAGGATGCAGACAGAGAATTAATAGCCGTCTGCCTCCATCCAAGGTCCTTTAGCAGTAAATTCAAGCAGAATCTACCTCTGATCTCAGCAGCGGTATGCGCCATGCCAAAACAGCCAGGCTTTGACAGATAGTCTTGCTGCTGTAATAACTTAAGCATGTTCCCTTTCTCAAACGAGGCCATGCTTCCCTACCACCCATGCCACACCGCAAAATGGGAGCAAGGATTTGTTGAATTCTTTTAATTTCCCTCCATGAATATATCACAGTGTACAGTTTCCTCTTATTTTTGGCAGGTCTGAAATAATATGTATAATTTCATAACACCGACTTTCTGGCTGTGGCTGTAGTGCTTTGGTTTAGTCACTACTGTCATAACACACGTTGAAGGAAATAATAAGTGTGTGTTTTGGGGATTTTGAATAAGTGGTGCAGTATATTGTTAAGCGTAAATGTATAACACATGGGTTTGACTATGTGCATTAGAAGAGCTAACTTGGGCCTCCCGGGTGGTGCAGTGGTTAAGGGCGCTGTACTGCAGCGCCAGCTGTGCCATCAGAGACTCTGGGTTTGCGCCCAGGCTCTGTCGTAACCGGCCGCGACGGGAGGTCTGTGGGGCGACGCACAATTGGCCTAGTCGTTCAGGTTAGGGAGGGCTTGGCCGGTAGGGATGTCCTTGTCTCATCGTGCATCAGCGACTCCTATGGCGGGCCGGGCGCAGTGCGCGCTAACCAAGGTTGCCAGGTGCATGGTGTTTTTCCTCCGACACATTGGTGCGGCTGGCTTCCACGTTGGATGCACGCTGTGTTAAGGTGCGGCTTGGTTGGTTTGTGTATCGGAGGACGCATGACTTTCAACCTTCGTCTCTCTCGAGCCCGTACAGGAGTTGTAGCGATGAGACAAGATAGTAGCCACTAAAAACTATTGGATACCACGAAATTGGGGAGAAAAAGGGGGTAAAATTCAACAAAAAAAAAAAAATGTAATAATAAAATGTAGTATGTGGTTGCAGAGACTCAAAGCAGTTACGATCTTGGCTAATCATTTGGACAGACACACACACACACACACACACACACACACACACACACACACACAGCGCCTCTATCTTTGAACCCAGTGGGTAGCCCTAAGTAACCACAACAGGAAGAGATCTCACTGGGCCTTTCTTATTCTCTCCCAGGTGATAGAGCTACGTCCTGCTCAAAAGTACGGCACTATACAGGGAATAGGGTGCCATTTGGGACACAACCTGTGCCCTGCTGCCCTGCTGTTCTCCTTCCCTAGGACAGAGAGTCCCCTTCCCTGTGGGGGTTTGTGTGCTCTGGACCGTCAAAAGGCCTGGCAACTCAGCTTGTGACTCTCCAAAAAATGTTTAAACTATGTCCCAAATGGCACCGTATTCCCTATATAGCACACTACTTTTGACCAGTGTCCTACAAGCTCTGTTCAAAAGTAGCGCACTATAAAGTGAAAATGGTGCCATTTGGTACACAACCTTACTCTAGGCTTCCACATCAAACAAACACTAACTCTGCCTCTCCTTTGCCTGCAAACCCCATTGGAAAGTTTAAAACCGCAGAGTGTTGCATGGGCTTATTTATTTATTTTCCACATATACAAATGTGTCAGCCATTTCTTCTGCAGACATTTGCTCATTACTGTAAGTAATTTATGGGCCTAGGTTGTATTTCAAGGGTCGCTTTGACGTTAGACTACACCTGGTTCTACCCAGTGTTTCTGGATCAAGTTGATTCTGCAGGCGGCTTCAGATGAATAACAAGGATAGACAAGTTAATGAAAGATGCTTACAGCGTACTCTTCAGTTCAGGTAGCTAGCACACAGCACACAACGTATGGATGGGCATGTCAGAGAGGCGGGGGAAAGAACTATCCCTGCTACGTGTGTACTGTGTGTCTCAGAAAGCATGCTACTGCAGCGGCTTCAACACGGTTACTAATTCATTCATCCTGCCTTGAAATAGTGAAACATAGACATTCAAGAGTGGATGCTATGTGAAAATGTAAATAACCTTTTAGAGGAGCTTTGGGTCAGTATAGCATTTTTGGCATTTACTCGCCGGGCCATCATTCATCCCCCTGTCTGTCTGTCATATACAGAGAGCAGAGCGGGGCCTTGATCAGCAGAGAGAGAGAGACCCTGTTGGCCCCTAGATGACCTGGACTCACTCAGTCAGACCAGCTGTGGTTCAGATGCCTTTCTCAGCGACTGACCTGGGTTCAAATACAATTTCAAATCATTCAAATACTTTGAGCCTGCCTATATTGCCAAAAATGATGGGGTTACAGTTTTGGAACATTTATATTGGTTCATTTTATGCTAGGCAAGCTCAATCAAGCACAGATAAAAGTATTTGAAATGATTTCTAATAATATTTGAAACCAGGTCTGCTCTGTGACGTGTGGGTACATTCACATTACTGTAATAACTGGGACTGTTAACTCTTACGTCACCACGACAAACTTGATTAATCACTTTTATTTTCTGTTTATTGTCTATTTAAAAGCCTTCTGTTTTTGTCTTGGTGTACTCAATGTACCTTTCAGGTTCATATCTTTATAACAATGCAGCTACATAAATAACAATTGTTGAGTCTTGTAAGGTTCTCTTTAGTTCTTGTCACACAATAGGCCTACATTTGAGCAATTCATCACCAGTTTCCAACCACACAGACACACACACATTTACACACAGAAAGAGAGAGAGAAACCGACACACACACACTTGGTTTTGTCACTGCCACCTACACAAACACCTACCCTACAGACAACTTTGATCAAGTGATATAACTGTTTAATGTGGAGATACATTTTATTCCCTCCTAAAGGGTCTCATGGCAGTTGATCCTCCTTTACCTCTCCAATGCACTGTAAGGGCATGTTTAACTCAAATACTTCTAGTAAGTTGAACTCAAAGTCAATGTAAAGTCATTATTAATTCAAATGTTTGTGGTACTGACTCAAAACTACACTGAACAAAAATATAAACACAACATTTAAAGTGTTGGTCCCATGTTTCATGAGCTGAAATAAAAGATCCCAGAAATGTTCCGTAAGGCACAAATATCTTATTTCTCTCAAATGTTGTGCACAAATGTGTTTACATCCCTGTTAGTCAGAATTGTATGCTTTGTCAAGATAATCCACCTGACAGGTGTGGCATATTGGGAAGCTGATTAAACTGCATGATCATTACACAGGTGCACCTTGTGCTGGAGACAAAAGGACACAACACAATGCCACATATGTCTCAAGTTTTAAGGGAGCGTGCAATTGGCATCCTGACTGCAGGAATGTACATCAGAGCTGTTGCCAGACAATCTAATGTTAATTTATGTACCACAAGCCACCTCCAATGGCGTTTTAGAGATTTTGGCAGTACATCCAACCAGCCTCACAACTGCAGACCACATGTAACCACACCAGCCCAGGACCTCTACATCCGGTTTCAACACCTGCGGGGGAGTCAGAGGGGGAGTGGGTAGTGCTGAGGAGTATTTATGTCTGTAATAAAGGGAAAAACTCATTCTGATTGGCTGGGCCTGGCTCCCCAATGGGGCGGCCTGACTCCCCAAATGGTGGGTATATGCCTTCCCAGGCCCACCTATGGCTACGCCCCTGCCCAGTCATGTGAAATCCATAGATTAAGGCCTAATTTATTTATTTCAATTGACTGATTTCCTTATATGGACTGGAACTCAGCAAAATCTTTGAAATTGTTGCATGTTGCGTTTATATTTTTGTTCAGTATAAATGAGCAGTCACATCAACTATTTTATTTTAAAAAAAAAATCCCAGCATGGTCTACTGCAGATAGATTAAAAAAAAAATGTTTTTAACATCTGTGTTTTTGCTAATACATTGATTGATTGATCTTATTAATTTTATGCAACACAACAGTGGAGGCTGCTGAGGGGAGGATGGCTCATAATAATGGCTGGAATGGTGCAAATGGAATGGCATCAAACACATGAAAACATGTTTGATGTATTTGATACCATTCCACCTATTCCGCTGCAGCCATTACCACGAGCCCGTCTTCCCCAATTACGGTCCCACTACTTTTGACCAAGGCCCATATTCCCACTATACAGAGAATAGGGTGCCATTTGAGACATAGCCTATGTGTGTAGATAGCAACTCCGGTGAGTAGAAGATCTCATCTTCTTCTGTAGCATCTGTGTCCTATCTGAATAATTAGCATGACTCCCATGCAGATGATCACAGAATGCGACCACCAACCGACCACCTTTTATTGACCTGTTCCCATCAATCTACCAGTAAATAGCTCCTTTGACACTCTCCCTGCATTCTCAATTTCCAAGGGGCCTCACATGACTGATGCCGCCATCTTGGAAATAACAGGAGGGGAATGGGGGTTTGAGAGGCGAGTACAATACACGGCCAAATGTTTTTCTTTTAACCATCCCAAACCACTCAATGCCGCACACAGGCTTCATCACAAATGGCACTATATTTTCTATTTAGTACACTACTTTTGAACAGGGTTCATAGGTCAAAGGTAGTGTTATATTTTAGGAATAAGGTTCCATTTTGGGCTCAACCATAGACATACATCCTTAGATCCTGCTAGAACTTTTTACAAATTTCTGGCAGTACCATCCGTGAGTCATGAGTTACTCCTCTTGATATCATTCCTTTGAAATCTTAATGTCCAAATGCCTGCCCTTCTCCGTGGCCTCCCGTGCTACAGCTAAATCAGATTTATAACTACTGTCAAAGGCAGGCATGACATGTCAATTAATCATCCCTTCATGAGTTTACATAGCCGGCATCTGGACTGCTGATCTGGCCCTAACAAGCATAGAGGTCTGCGAGCTGTCTTTTAAAGTCGATGTGTTTCGTGGCTGCAGATGAATTACCTCTGTCATAGATATACACTATATCAAATCAAATCAAATTTTATTTGTCACATACACATGGTTAGCAGATGTTAATGCGAGTGTAGCGAAATGCTTGTGCTTCTAGTTCCGACAATGCAGTAATAACCAACGAGTAATCAAACCTAACAATTCCACAACTACTACCGTATACACACAAGTGTAAAGGGATAAAGAATAGGTACATAAAGATATATGAATGAGTGATGGTACAGAACAGCATAGGCAAGATGCAGTAGATGGTATTGAGTACAGTATATACACATGAGATTAGTAATGTAGGGTATGTAAACATAAAGTGGCATAGTTTAAAGTGGTTAGTGATTCATGTATTACATAAAGATGGCAAGATGCAGTAGATGATATCGAGTACAGTATATACATATGAGATGAATGTAGGGTATGTAAACATTAAGTGGCATTATTTAAAGTGGCGAGAGATACATTTTTTTTTACATCAATGTACATTAATTTCCATTATTAAAGTGGCTGTAGTTGAGTCAGTATGTTGGCAGCAGCCACTATGTTGGTGGTGGCTGTTTAACAGCCTGATGGCCTTGAGATAGAAGCTGTTTTTCAGTCTCTCTGTCCCTTCTTTGATGCACCTGTACTGACCTCGCCTTCTGGATGATAGCGGGGTGAATAGGCAGTGGCTCGGGTGGTTGTTGTCCTTGATGATCTTTATGGCCTTCCTGTGACATCGGGTGATGTAGGTGTCCTGGAGGGAAGGTAGTTTGCCCCCGGTGATGCATTGTGCAGACCTCACTACCCTCTGGAGAGCCTTATGTTTGTGGGTGGAGCAGTTGCCATACCAGGCGGTGATACAGCCCGACAGGATGCTCTCGATTGTGCATCTGTAGAAGTTTGTGAGTGCTTTTGGTGGCAAGCTGAATTTCTTCAGCCTCCTGAGGTTGAAGAGGCGCTGCTGTGCCTTCTTCACAACGCTGTCTGTGTGGGTGGACCATTTCAGTTTGTCAGTGATGTGTACGTAGGAACCCAGGGTCTCGAGCTTGATGACGAGTTTGGAGGGTACTATGGTGTTAAATGCTGAGCTGTAGTCGATGAACAGCATTCTCACATAGGTATTCCTCTTGTCCCGATGGGTTAGGGCAGTGTGCAGTGTGGTTGCGATTGCGTCGTCTGTGGACCTACTGGGGCGGTAAGCAAATTGGAGTGGGTCTCGGGTGTCAGGTAGGGTGGAGGTGATATGGTCCTTGACTAGTCTCTCAAAGCTCTTCATGATGACAGAAGTGAGTGCTACGGGGCGGTAGTCGTTTAGCTCAGTTACCTTAGCTTTCTTCGGAACAGGAACAATGGTGGCCCTCTTGAAGCATGTGGGAACAGCAGACTGGGATTAAGATTGATTGAATATGTCCGTAAACACACCAGCCAGCTGGTCTGCGCATGCTCTGAGGACGGGGTTGGGGATGAGGTCTGGGCCTGCAGCCTTGGGAGGGTTAACACTTAAATGTTTTACTCACGTCGGCTGCAGTGAAGAAGAGTCCGGTTTTGGTAGCGTCGTGTCAGTGGCACTGTATTGTCCTCAAAGCGAGCAAAAAGCTATTTAGTCTGTCTGGGAGCAAGACAAAATTATGTGGACACCCCTTCAAAGTAATGGATTCGGCGGATTCGGATTCTGCTATTTCAGCCACAGGTGTTTAAAATCGAGCACAAACCCATGCAATCTCAACAGACAAAGATTGGCAGTAGAATGGCCTTACTGAAGAACCCAGTGACTTTCAACGTGGCACCGTCATAGAATGCAACATTTCCAACAAGTCAGTTCATCAAATTTCTGCCCTGCTAGAGCTGCCCCGGTCAACTGTAAGTTGACCGGGGCAGCAATAAAATAACAATAGCGAGAATAAATACAGGGGGTACCGGTACTGAGTCAATGTGCGGGGACACCAGTTAGTTGAGGTAATTGAGATAATATGTACATGGAGTTAGAGTATTAAAGTGACTATGCATAGATAATAACAGAGAGTAGCAATGACATAAAAGAGGGGGTGGGGGGGTAGTCTGGGCAGTAATTTGATTAAATGTTCAGGAGTCTTATGGCTTGGGAGAAGAATATGTTTAGAAGCCTCTTTGATCTCGACTTCGCACTCCAGTACCTCTTGCTGTGTGGTAGCAGTGAGAACAGTCTATGACTAGGGTGACTAGAGTCTTTGACCATTTTTAGGTCCTTCCTCTGACACCCCCTGGTATAGAGGTCCTGGATGGCAGGAAGCTTGGCCCCAGGAAGATACTGAGTCGTACGCACTGTAGTGCCTTGCAATCGGAAGTCGAGCAGTTGCCATATCCGGCATTGATGAAACCAGCTCTCGATTTTGCAGCTGTAGAACCTTTTGAGGATCTGAGGACCCATGCCAAATCTTTTCAGTCTCCTGAGGGGGAATATATTTTGTTGTGCCTTCTTCACGACTGTCTTGGTGTGCTTGGACCAAGTTAGTTTGTTTGGGATGTGGACACTAAGGAACTTGAAGATCTCGACCTGCTCCACTACAGCCCCATCGATGAGAATGGGGCCCTGCTCGGTCCTCCTTTTCCTGTCGTCCACAATTAGCTCCTTTGTCTTGATCACGTTGAGGAAGAGGTTGTTGTCCTAGCACCACAAAGCCAGGTCTCTGACCTCCTCCCTATAAACTCTCTTGTCGTTGTCGGTGATAAGGCCTACCACTGTTGTGTCATCCGCAAACTTATTGATGGTATTGGAGTCGTGTCTGTCCATGCAGTCATGAGTGAACAGGGAGTACAGGAGGAGACTGAGCACGTACCCCTGAGGGGCCCTCGTGTTGAGGATCAGCATGGCGGATGTGTTGTTACCAACACTTACCACCTGGGGGCGTCCCGTCAGGAAGTCCAGGATCCAGTTGCAGAGGGAGGTGTTTTGTCCCAGGATCCTTAGCTTATTGATGAGCTTTGAGGGCACTATGGTATTGAACGCTGAGCTGTAGTCAATGAATAACATTCTCACATAGGTGTTCCTTTTGTCCAGGTGGGAAAGGGCAGTGTGGAGTGCAATAGAGATTGCATCATCTGTGGATCTGTTAGGGCGGTATTGGAGTGGGTCTAGGGTTTCTGGGATAATTGTGTTGATGTGAGCCATGACCAGCCTTCCAAAGCTCTTCATGGCTACAGATGTGAGTGCTACGGGTTGGTAGTCATTTAGGCAGGTTACCTTAATGTTCTTGGGCTTAGGGACTATGGTGGTCTGCTAGAAACATGTTGGTATTACAGACTCGGACAGGGAGACGTTGAAAATGTCAGTGAAGACACTTGCCAATTGGTCAGCGAATGCTCGCAGTACATGTCCTGGTAATCCGTCTGGCCCCACGACCTTGTGAATGTTGACCTGTTTAAAGGTCTTACTCGCATCGGCTGAGGTGAGCGTGATCACACAGTCGTCCGGAACAGCTGGTGCTCTCATGCATGTTTCAGTGTTATTTGCCTCGAAACGAGCATAGAAGTAGTTTAGCTCGTCTGATAGGCTCGTGTCACTGGGCAGCTCTCGGCTGTGCTTCCCTTTGTAGTCTGTAATGGTTTGCAATTCCTGCCACATTCGACGAGCATCGGAGCCGGTGTAGTGCGATTTGATCTTAGTCCTGTATTGACGCTTTGCCTTTTTGATGGTTCGTCGGAGGGAAAAGCGAGATTTCTTATAAGCTTCTGTTTTAGAGTCCCGCTCCTTGAAAGCGGCACCTAACTCGGTGCGAATGTTGCCTGTAATCTATGACTTCTGGTTGGGGTATGTACGTAAGGTCACTGTGGGGACAATGTCATCGATGCACAAATTTTATGAAGCCAATGACTGATGTGGTGTACTCCTCAGTGCCATCGGAAGAATCTTGGAACATATTCCAGTCTGTGCTAATGAAACAATCCTGTAGCTTAGCATCTTTTTCATCTGTGTCAGGACCCGGTTACACAGTCGGGTCTCCAGTGTTAGAAACACTCACTTAGTAAACTGAGCCACTAATAGTCGGCAGAACCCAGAAGATGAGGCAGACACAGCAGTACTAGAGACGGTGATTTAATAAAGAAAAAAGGAAGAGATCTTCAGACAACAATATAAATCCACAACGTCAAAAGTAATTCCTAGAGAAAAAATGTTTATTCTCCAAGATAAGGAAAATCCACAAAGTGGTAAGAACAGCAGGGGAAAAAAAACAAACCTCAAAAGAATACCTCAAGTTCACAGCATGGCTGGGTGCTAACATACAAACACAGAGCAAAGAACTGAGCAAAACTAAGGGTTTAAATACAATCAAGGGAAACGAGGCACAGGTGCAAATAATAACTGGGAACAAGGGAAAACAAAAGGGTCAAAAAGCACAATGGGGGCATCTAGTGACCAAAACCGGAACAACCCTGGCCAAATCCTGACAATCTGCTCACTTTTTTATTGACCGACTCACTGGTGCTTCCTGCTTTAATTTTTGCTTGTAATCAGGAGGATAGAATTATGGTCAGATTTGCCAAATCGGGACAAGTACAGGATGGCAACAACTGCCCGAGTTACACCACGAATGCACAATCCCTCCATCAGTGCTCAGATTGTCCGCAACAGGCTGAGTGAAGCTGGAATGCGGGCTTGTAGGCCTGTTGTAAGGCAGGCAATTATGTCGCCTATGGGCACAAACCCACCGTCGCTGGACCAGACAGGACTGGCAAAAAGTGCTCTTCTCTGACGAGTCGCGGTTTTGTCTCACCAGGGGTGATGGTCGGATTCGCGTTTGGAGGTGGAGGGTCCGTCATGGTCTGGGGTGGTGTATCACAACATCATCGGACTGAGCTTGTTGTCATTGCAGGCAATCTCAACACTGTGCATTACAGGGAAGACATTCTCCTCAGTCATGTGGTTCCCTTCCTGCAGGCTCATCCTGACAAGACCCTCCAGCATGACAATGCCACCAGCCTGATCGTTCTGTGTGTGATTTCCTGCAAGACAGGAATGTTAGTGTTCTGCCATGGCCAGCGAAGAGCCCGGATCTCAATCCCATTGAGCACGTCTGGGACCTGTTGGATCGGAGGGTGAGAGCTAGGGCCATTCCCCCTATAAATGTCCGGGAACTTGCAGGTGCCTTGGTGGAAGAGGGGGGTAACATCTCACAGCAATAACTGGCAAATCTGGTGCAGTCCATGAGAGGGTGATGCACTGCAGTACTTAATGCAGCTGGTGGTCACACCAAATACTGACTGTTACTTTTGATGTTGATCCCCCCTTTGTTCAGGGACACATTATTCCATTTATGTTAGTCACATGTCTGTGGAACTTGTTCAGTTTATGTCTCAGTTGTTGGATCTTGTTATGTTCATACAGATATTTACACATGTTAAGTTTGCTGAAAATAAATGCAGTTGACAGTGAGAGGATGTTTCTTTTTTTGCTGAGTTTATATGCTTCCTAAATATAGCACAATCAAATTATAAAACAGCTAACTATATGATTTCACCTTCCTTATAACTATAAAATACATATTTCCATGTCTAGTGTTAGAGAAAATATGCATATTTTCTCAAGGTCTCTCTTGATTAAAGCAACTTCCCCCATTCTCACAGCACTCTAGCTTGGCTTCCTGAACTCGTTAGTGACTCGTCTTTCATCTCATAATCATAGCTGCATGAAGTAGTTTGGGGGTGAGAACGCTTTGTCGACAGGGAGGTGCTGGAAAAATATTTTCTTCCCGCGGCTATGCTCATATTAATCCGTCTATGACAAAAAATAAAGTGTTTTTTTGTTTAAAATCGATTAATTATTTTATAGATTAATGGCCATAAATGTATCTGTGAATGTGCTACCGTGATGCTACCACTCTCTCATTCTGTGCCATGATGTAACAATTGCAGGCATGTGCTTTGTCTGTGGCTGTGATGTAGGGTTCAGACAGGAGATGATGGCCAGTTGAAAGAGTGAATAAAATTATAGGAGGGGCATCCCAGCTGAAGTGGTTTCATATTTCACATCCGAAGTCACACAGGTTCAGAAAAAAACATGACTGTGTCTGTGGGGACCAGGGCTACCGCTCAATGCAATCAATTTTGATCTACGGTATCCAGAGATTAATTTATAAGCAAAAATGTTGGTTGGAACCGGTACCAGAACCATGCAGGTCCCTTACATCTGAAGGCGTCCACATGCTTCCCTGCTGAAACAGTTCGGCAGATGTTATTTTGTGACATTTTTGTTAGGTTTGGACTTTGGTGAGGTTTGTTTTTGGTTGTTCGGGCGCACAAACAATATTCTGAGGCAAGCCAAAGTTCGGAGCCGTCTATCCCCCTTCGTCGGTGATTGGTCAGCATTAGGGATTTTAAGCCTTTGTTGTCGTTCAACGAGATACGACTCGCGTTCATATTAATTTTATTTATTTATTTTTATTTTATTTTAAAAATATTACCCCGTTTTCTCCCCAATTTCGTGGTATCCAATTGTTTAGTAGCTACTATCTTGTCTCATCGCTACAACTCCCGTACGGGCTCAGGAGAGACGAAGGTTGAAAGTCATGCGTCCTCCGATACACAACCCAACCAAGCTGCACTGCTTCTTAACACAGCGCGCATCCAACCCGGAAGCCAGCTGCACCAATGTGTCAGAGGAAACACAGTGCACCTGGCAACCTTGGTTAGCGCGCACTGCGCCCGGCCCGCCACAGGATTCGCTGGTGCACGATGAGACAAGGGTATCCCTACCGGCCAACCCCTCCCTAACCCGAACGACCCTAGGTCAATTGTGCATCACAGACCTCCTGGTCGCGGCCGGTTATGACAGAGCCTGGGCGGAACCCAGAGACTCTGGTGGCACAGCTGGCACTGCAGTACATTTCCTTTAACCACTGCGCCACCCAGGAGGCCTTCATGTTCGTTTTTTTATTGAAAAATACTGCACCAAACATCTTAGTTAGATGTACAATTGTGTGACTAAGATCTCTTCGTAAAACATGTCAAAATTATGGACAGATTTCTTGAGTTATCTATTTTTTATTTTTTTTATTTTTTATTTTTTCATCTTTATCTAATCAGGTAGGCTAGTTGAGAACAAGTTCTCATTTGCAACTGCTACCTGGCCAAGATAAAGCGTAGCAATTCGACACATACAACAACACAGAGTTACACATGGAATAAACAAAACATACAGTCAATAATACAGTAGAACAAAAGAAAACAAAAAGTCTATATACAGTGAGTGCAAATGAGGTAAGTTAAGGAAATAAATAGGCCATGGTGGCGAAGTAATTAAAATATAGCAATTAAACACTGGAATGGTAGATTGGCAGATGATGAATGTGCAGGTAGAGATACTGGGGTGCAAAGGAGCAAAATAACTAAATAAATACCAGTATGGTACAGATAGGCTAAGTAGAGGTGCAGTGATCTGTAAAATGCTCTGACAGCTTAAAGCTAGTGAGGGAGATGTGAGTCTCTAGCTTCAGAGATTTTTGCAACTCGCTCCAGTCATGGGCAGTTAAAACTGGAAGGAAAGAAGACCAAAGGAGGAATTGGCTTTGGGGGTGACCAGTGAGATATACCTGCTGGAGCGCGTGCTACGAGTGGGTGCTGCTATGGTGACCAGTGAGCTGAGATAAGGTGGGGCTTTACCTAGCAGAGACTTGTAGATAACCTGTAGCTAGTGGGTTTAGCGATGAGTATGAACCGAGGGCCAACCAACGAGAGCGTACAGGTCGCAATGGTGGGTAGTGTATTGGGCTTTGGTGACAAAACGGATGGCACTGTGATAGACAGCATCCAGTTTGTTGAGTAGAGTGTTGGAGGCTATTTTATAGTTGACATCAACGAAGTCGAGGATCGTTAGGATGGTCAGTTTTACGAGGGCATGAGTGAAGAATGCTTTGTTGCGATATAGGAAGCCGATTCTAGATTTAATTTTGGATTGGAGATGCTTAATGTGAGTCTGGAAGGAGAGTTTAACCAGACACCCAGGTATTTGTAGTTGTCCACGTATTCTAAGTCAGAGCCGTCCAGAGTAGTGATGCTGGACGGGCGAGCAGGGCCTGAGAATTGAATCCTGTGGCACACCCATAGAGACTGTCAGAGGTCTATGGTGTCTCAAAATGGACAAACAGTACTATTGCAGCTTCTTTCTCATTTTTCAAGCGAAGGTATTTTAAGGGAATATGCAAAGAGCACAATCGTTCGGTTCTTGGCTAGGCACCAGTCAAACTGAAGCATGCTGAGGGATTAAGAGGTTTTTATAGGGCTCTGGTCAAAAGTATTGCACTGCATCGGGAATAGGGTGCCGTTTGGGATGTAGAGGAAGTCTTGTACTGTACTAACGGTCAATTATTTGTTGTAATGTTAATAGTTGCTCATTAAAAAGGCAATCTGCAGTTGCTACATCCATTTTTGGACTCATAAATATATTATGTGTACCCATTGATTCTTGATGACTATTACTTATTAATGCCTCATGAGCTTAGTTCAACTGTCCACCCCATCAGTACCCCAAATGCGAGATTGTTTTACTCCAATGTTGGTAAACAAAGAAAATGCAAACAAACTCTGGCCGTGTCCAAATACTCATAATTAGGTTCTAAATAGTAGGCATTTTGGGTATGCAAAAAAACATTTATGTATGGTATGTAAAATGTGAAACATTGAATATGCTATGCCAGGATGTCATACTCATTTGGCTTTTCATTTAGTAAAATTCACTGCACACGACTGAGAAAGAGAATCATCTTTCGGGACCCACGTGTGTTTGACAACAGCTGATAATCAGATTTGGTGACACACTATACCAAAATGAACGAATTGTGGGAATTAACACAATTCAGTATTGTACAGAACAAAAATATAAACGCAACATGTAAAGTGTTGGTGCCTGACAGGTGCGGCATATCAAAAAGCTGATTAAACGGCATGGTCAGTACAAAGGTGCACCTTGTGCTGAGGACAATAAAAAGTCACTCTAAAATGAGGAGTTTTGTCACACAACACAAGGCCACAGATGTCTCAAGTTTTGAGGGAGCATGCAATTGGCATGCTGACTGCAGGAATGTCAACGAGAGCTGTTACCAGTTAATTTAATGTTAATTTCTCTACCATAAGCCGCCTCCAACGTCATTTTTGAGAATTTGGCAGTATCTCCAACCAGCCTTAAAACCGCAGACCCCGTGTCACCACGCCAGCCCAAGACCTCCACATCTGGCTTCTTCACCTGCGGGATCATATGAGACCCAGCCATCCGGACAACTGATGAAACTGTGTGTTTGAACAACCAAATAAATTCTGCACAAACTGTCAGAAACTGTTTCAGGGAAGCTCATCTGGGTGCTCGTAGCCCTCAACAGGATCTTGACCTGACTGCAGTTCGGCGTTGCAACCGACTTCAGGCCCATAGTCGTGTCATTCATCCACTGCCATCACCTCATGTTTCATCATGATAATGCACTGAAAATGTCCCAGTTCTTCCATGGCCTGCATACTCATCAGACATGTCACTCATTGAGCAAGTTTGGGATGCTCTGTATAAATGTGTACGACAGCGTGTTCCAGTTCCCGCCAATATCCAGCAACTTAGCACAGCCTTTGAAGATGAGTGGGATAACATTCCACAGGCTACAATCAACAGCCTGATCAATTATATGCGAAGGAGATGTGTCGCGCCGCATGGGGCAAATCATGGTCACACCAGATACTGACTGGTTTTCTGATCCACACCCCTACAATTTTTTTAAGGTATCTGTGACCAACAGATTCATATCTGTATTCCCAGTCATGTGAAATCCATAGATTAGGGCCTAATAAATTTATTTAAATTAATTGATTTCCTTAAATAAACTGTAAAACCTTTGAAATTGTTGCGTGTTGTGTTTATATTTTTGTTTAGGGTAGATGACACATTCTCATTATGGGTGAGACTACTGTGTTAATATTTGTGGCTCACTGCATACACTTCTACTAAATAATATGTTCTAAATTGTATGTAGTATACACATCGTGCAGTTTTGGTAAATAGTAGGCAAGACAGACTTCTGTTGAAATGTTGAAAGATGAATCACATGAATCCCAGCTGTCCTGCCAACCAGGCTGTACTCTCCTCTGCCTTCTGGTTGGAAGTCATGCTCCTGGTTGGAGGTCATGCTCCTCCTCTGTCTCCTGGTTGGAGGTCATGCTCCTCCTCTGCCGCTAGGTTGGAGGTCATACTCCTCATCTGCCTCCTGATTGGAGGTCATGCTCCTGGTTAGAGGTCATACTCCTCCTCTGTCTCCTGGTTGGAGGTCATGCTCCTCCTCTCTCTCCTGGTTGGAGGTCATACTCCTCATCTGCCTCCTGATTGGAGGTCATGCTCCTGGTTGGAGGTCATACTCCTCCTCTGTCTCCTGGTTGGAGGTCATGCTCCTCCTCTCTCTCCTGGTTGGAGGTCATGCTCCTCTTCTGCCTCCTGATTGGAGGTCATACTCCTCATCTGCCTCCTGATTGGAGGTCATACTCCTCATCTGCCTCCTGATTGGAGGTCATGCTCCTCTTCTGCCTCCTGATTGGAGGTCATACTCCTCATCTGCCTCCTGATTGGAGGTCATACTCCTCATCTGCCTCCTGATTGGAGGTCATGCTCCTGGTTAGAGGTCATACTCCTCCTCTGTCTCCTGGTTGGAGGTCATGCTCCTCCTCTGCCGCTAGGTTGGAGGTCATACTCCTCATCTGTCTCCTGGTTGGAGGTCATACTCCTCATCTGTCTCCTGGTTGGAGGTCATACTCCTCATCTGCCTCCTGATTGGAGGTCATGCTCCTGGTTGGAGGTCATACTCCTCCTCTGTCTCCTGGTTGGAGGTCATGCTCCTCCTCTCTCTCCTGGTTGGAGGTCATGCTCCTCTTCTGCCTCCTGGTTGGAGGTCATACTCCTCATCTGCCTCCTGATTGGAGGTCATGCTCCTGGTTAGAGGTCATACTCCTCCTCTGTCTCCTGGTTGGAGGTCATGCTCCTCCTCTCTCTCCTGGTTGGAGGTCATACTCCTCATCTGCCTCCTGATTGGAGGTCATGCTCCTCCTCTCTCTCCTGGTTGGAGGTCATGCTCCTCTTCTGCCTCCTGGTTGGAGGTCAGGCTCCTCCTCTGTCTCCTGGTTGGAGGTCATGCTCCTCCTCTCTCTCCTGGTTGGAGGTCATGCTCCTCTTCTGCCTCCTGGTTGGAGGTCAGGCTCCTCCTCTGTCTCCTGGTTGGAGGTCATGCTCCTCCTCTGTCTCCTGGTTGGAGGTCATGCTCCTCCTCTGTCTCCTGGTTGGAGGTCAGGCTCCTCCTCTGTCTCCTGGTTGGAGGTCATGCTCCTCCTCTGTCTCCTGGTTGGAGGTCATACTCCTCCTCTGTCTCCTGGTTGGAGGTCATGCTCCTCCTCTGTCTCCTGGTTGGAGGTCAGGCTCCTCCTCTGTCTCCTGGTTGGAGGTCAGGCTCCTCCTCTGTCTCCTGGTTGGAGGTCATGCTCCTCCTCTGTCTCCTGGTTGGAGGTCAGGCTCCTCCTCTGTCTCCTGGTTGGAGGTCATGCTCCTCCTCTCTCTCCTGGTTGGAGGTCAGGCTCCTCTTCTGCCTCCTGGTTGGAGGTCATGCTCCTCCTCTCTCTCCTGGTTGGAGGTCATGCTCCTCTTCTGTCTCCATATTGGAGGTCATGCTCATGATGCGGCAAGTTACAGTTAGCTTTTTGAAAGTTCTAAATCTTGAAAACTTGATTCATCATTGTGGGACTGTATGAACAGTGGAATAATTTTAAAAAAGATCAAAAGATTGTTTTTGAGTAGATTATTCCTTTAAGGGACTTGCAGATGGGGAACAGTTCCCCCGCACTAGATTTATTTTAAATCTACACTGTCTTGTGTAGTTGACTGTGCTAAATTAGCTAACTAGCTCTCCTGACTAACACAGAGGTCCAATACCAGGCAATGGCATTTTGTTGTCTTTCCTTATATTTTTTATTTGAATAATAAAACCACCAACAGTCTTCCTCATGGATGATGTGGGGGCTCAACTTTAAAGGGGCAATCAGTAATTGAAACAATAATAAACACATTTTCCCTGCCCCTGTTTCAGTAAATAGCTGAGGGATTATTAGGGCTGGAGAAATTGAACCATTTTCAGATTCATAGACAGAGCAATGGATGAAAGGACTGACCATCCATGATATTAAAATAATATGTTTTGAGGATATGTAGTATAGTGTTTGTTTACTTGTACTTTGTTTACAAAAAATGGAGTAAACGTATATTTAGTTTCTGATGTGGTACGACAGTTGAACTAAACTCATGAGGCATTTGTAAGTAATATTAATTAAGAATCAATGGGTATATATAATTAATTTATTAGTCTAAAAATGTATATAGCAACTTGCCAACACCAAATGCCAGAATTGAACTTGTGTGAAGCACCACCAGCTCCTCCTCCTAGGGATCACCTACCTGGCTCTCTCTCTTCACTCTCTCTTTGTGTGTGTATTTGCGTGTGAGAGAGGGAGGGAGGCCCCAGAGAAAGGCTAGCTAGGCCCCTAGATAAAGCAACTACTACATTGTACATTTTTGTCATTTAGCAGACACTCTTATCAACTTATAATCCACTTACAATCAGTGACGACGGCACCTTAATAAAACACTTACTCGATCATTATTTTAGACATAAATGTATGTACAGTAACTTAGAGAATACACCTCCATAGTTTGTGTTCCATTTTCAGAGGCAACCCCAAATGGCCGTGGTAAGCTTTAATTCCACGAGGATCTTCCTTTTGTATAAGCTATTAAAGAGAGGTTAAAGGAACACTCAAAGTGAAGATTACCAATGGAAATATAATGCATTGTGCTTTCCTTGCAGACTACCTGGTAATAAGGACACAGAAGTCTGACTGAAGAAAATATAAAGGTAGTATAGGTGTACAATAGACAAATGATCAGAGTTGTGTGTATAGGTGGCAGGGAAGTCAGGCGCAGGGGAATCAAACTTAATGAAATGGAGTCGTTTTATGACTGTAAGCAAAACCTTACTCCAAAACTAGGACCCGTCACGCACCAATACAACAACATGAAATCTGAAAAATAAACTATCTCTGACAAAGACATGAGGGGAAACAGAGGGTTAAATACACAACAGGTAATGAATGGGATTGAAACCAGGTGTGTAGTAAGACAAGACAAAACCAATGGAAAATGAAAAATGGATCAATGATGGCTAGAAGACCGGTGACGTCGAGCGCCGAGCACCGCCCGAACAAGGAGAGGCTTCGGCTTCGGCAGAAGTCGTGACACAAATGCAGTAGGGTCACTGAGAAGCCAACTGAGATAAAAGTCAGAGATATCTTGCCTTGTGTCCTGATACTTTTTCCCCTTTAAATTAAACATTCTTTCCCATTTCCGTACACATACTGACACGCAATATGAACATTTGTGTTATTGAAATGTTATTGTTTCAATAAGTTCATCTCACTGTCTCCTGCTGTCATGCGGGGTTGTCTGTCTCTTATCTTCCATTTTGTTTCCATCTTGTCCACTTGTTTCAATATTTATAGGGCTTGCTCGTATGAATCTGCTGATTTAATAGATTCTCTGCATTTGTTGTCAATAATGTCCACATAAACCACATTCCACACTCCAGATTGTTGGAGGCATAGTCTACCATACTATCAATGACCCAAATTTCCCCATCATTCTGTTCTCACTCTCTCAACACACTTCCAATGACAGAACAGGAGACTGAGGAGGTGGAGAAGGGATTCAATTTTTATCCATCATGTTAAGTATTAAGTAATCTAGAAACCCAGAAACAAATATGGTATGCGTGTGCTGCTCAGCTAACATTTATGTTAAGACAGAAGAGTCACCCAGGTACGACCATCGTTTCTAACCAAATGGCACCCTATTCCCTACATAGTGCATTACTTTTAACCAGAGCCCTAATGGACCTGTCAAAAGTAGTGCATTATATAGGGAAGTGGGTGCCATTTTGGATGTAGACATGTCTCTCACCAGGAACCAGGAGATAGTGCCAGCATCTGAAAGCTGGTGTTAGCGCCATCCTACACTTCACTTCACAGGTCACTAACTGACAACACCCATGTAACCACAAACACACCACCAAATAAATACTGAAAATAAATTCCCATAATGAAATGTGTTGTGTCTTTGGCTATGCCAGATTAAGTGATATGACATGCTATTCCATAAAATAATTTCTCTGTAATTAATTTTACCTGATTAAGCTAATCAGGTAGATAATTAACTAGAAAGTTGGGGCACCATGAAATAATGCTGTTATCTTCCGAATAAACTCTTAAAGACCTAGTAATCTTTTACATCAATAGCAGTCAATATTTAATCGTCACCTTATTTAGTCTCATCTGAAAGTTGTAAATTCTTGGTTATCTTCACGAACCCTGGCTAACAAGTTGAATCAGCAATACAAAATTTGGTTTAATTATTTATTTACCAAATACCTAACTAATCACACAGAATTACATATACACAGAATGGATCATACATTGATTACAAATTATGTCATAAAGAAAACGTCCCTGGTGGACGGAGCCGACATGACAGCTGGTTACACAAAGAGAGGGGGGTTGGGTTTGAGTGAAAGAGCAGGAAAACTGAGGAACAAAGGGAGAAGCTATGCTGTCGTAAATACAGTATCTTATGCTTTCTAAATTACCATCCATTTGAAAAAGGAGAATGCAATGAATATTTACTCTGAGCTGCGCACTCTGTCATCGTGTAGTAGGACAGATACTCTGACCGTCCTCGCCTAGCCCATGTCTACAGTTGCTGCACTGACATGGCGGCTAGGAGGTATCACTTCTTTAGTGAATAAGAGTTCAAAGTTCATACCAAGTTGCCATACTTTAAGCTCATGCTATATTCTGGATGGTATAGTCAAAATGCATCATTCCGGGGTGTAGGTAGTCACCTTCACATTGAAATTCGATGCAAATTTCGTTAGGTTCTCTAAGGTTGGCTTAGTTCTGTAGGTGGCCTTTGTCCTTTCAACATGGGGACCTCAAGTCCACACGTCCTTGGAACAGCTTATTATCTGAGCCCTTTTAACGTAGGACTGTCGCCCTAACGTCCTCAGAACAGAAAGTTACATTTTCATCAAGGGCTTTATATAGTGGTAGGAGAGAGGGCATGTTTCATAGTTTACAACCAATGTCTCTTCACATGGGCGGGGCCACTGAGTCAGCAGAGCTTTAACCTTATGAAAACCCAATTCTCTCATTTGAAAGCTAAAATAACATTTAAGATTTTCACACATTGTTTCATATTTGAATATTTAAATTGTACAACCATTTTTGTGAATCTGATAACTGGAATGTGTAGACTTTCCAAGATACAGTTTATGTTGTCCTATCATCAGTAATAATGTCTCAGATGCCAACTGATCTGCATTATATTCATTAAGAACCAACACATATTTTCAACTGGTTGGATTACTGAAATATGGTTCCTTTCCCTCCACCTTTTGATGTTCCCAGACTCTCTATGTTTAACAAAGGCTTTTCAAGAGTCCTTCTGTAGTCAAGAGAGAGGAACGGGAGAAAGGTATTTATGGGGGGTCATAAACCTCACCCACAGGCCAACAATCATGACAAATGCAACAATTTAACTGGGTGTTTAAGTATTCAATCATGTACGAGCACCACATTCTAGAGAGAATTATAAAGCATTAAGTGTTAAAACATTGCTTTATGAAACCAAACATGAAGTCTTGAGTTTATGGTAAATAAATGGGTTCTCTGTAAAAAAGCCCTTGAGAAAACTAACTTTCCACTCTTCTGCGTAGGAAATCAGGAACACTAATTGGAAAAGTGTCCATTTTGTCTAGCAAATCTCCATGGGAAAGATGTGATCTTTTCCCAAACGTACTTATAAACCACACACAAAGCAGAATGGATGTCAAAGAACCATGATAATTAACCAAGATAATTAAGCTATTGGTCTGTTCAAACCATGAAACCGTGAAAACAGCATGGCATGACATTATAACATTTTGGGCCCGATGAGCCATGGTCAAAGGTTAGTGCTTTATATAGGGAATAGGATGCCATTTGGTATAATACCTGTGTGTGGTGGTGAGGGGTTTGGAACAGTTAAAAGAAAAGCATTTGGCCATGTGTTAAGTGAAAGCTATGAAGCAGCCTTTACTGTGATTATTAAAGTGTTCCCATTGAACTGTGCGTTAAACTGACAGACACCCCATTGGATTACAGTGAGCTATTCATCAACTACAGATTTTCTCAGAGAGATGGTTGTCATGTTAAGTCCTGCACTGCTTTAAAATTGCCTAAAATACTGTAGTGCACAACCCAGTCCTAAGCCTACAGTATCTGTCAATGTAGATGTAAAAGTTCTAATATATCACTAGTTACCTTGTTTTTCTACATGGTAAAATGACAGTTGGACAAACACTGTGCAATAATAATTCAGGGTTCAAATATACATGAAAGTTTATACGTTTAGTAATGGCCTGCATCTGAAATGGCACCATATTCCCTATATAGTGCACTACTTTTGACAGAGCCCTAAGCTAGCCCATGACTGTCTCCAGTCCTCTGTCTGCTGTCACTTCTCATTTCCAGATAGACTGCTCTCTCCTACTGCCTCCTACGCCAATAATAGCTCATCAAAAACAACATTTGGTCAACAGTGGCACCCTATTCCCTTTATAGTGCAAAAGTAGTACACTAAATAGTGAATAAGGTGCCACTTCAGACACATGCTACATCTCTACTTGGTACTGGAATAGAGGCAGCAGCATCCCCGATGGCTCATGTCTGTGCCACTCATTTGCCAATTAATTAAAGGGGTCCTCCTCATTCTGACACTTGCGACTTAAAAGAAACGTTCAAAAATTGTGATGAATCTGAGATGACAGATGAGTAAACTAGGCGCTGCATTGCAATAAACCATAATGTGCTTTAGATATTAATATCAACTGACACCACTGACAGGTCACACGAGGTTCAATTTCATTTGTCACTCTATCCCAGATGATCTTACTTTGTGTTAGTCCCAAATGGCTCCCTATTTAGTGCACTATTTTTGACCAGGCCCCATAGGACTCTGGGAAAAGTAGTGCACTATATAGGGAATATGCTTCCATTTGGGACTAACCCTTATTTAATTTGTCACTCTATCCCATTTAATTTGTCACTCTATCCCAGACGATCTTACTTTGTCTTTTTGTTCTCTTTCCATCAGGGAAGTAACATCTCACATCCCAGAGGGACATTTAAAGCACTTTCATTTAAAATGCAAAATGCCATACGTGATATTTTCATTAAAATGCTAAATGCTTGCCATTACAGATGGATACAGGTAGTATACTATTATCTACTCAATACAGAATGAATTGAGCAGTATGTTGTCAAGTGCATCACTCTCTCACGATGGTAAAATTACTTTAAGAATGTACTGATGCAAGGAATGACGATCCGCTTTATAAACACAGAAATAACCACCAATCAAGGTATCTGACAAGTCATGTCCCAGTCTGTTTGATCTGTCATTGTCACGCCAAACAATAACCATCGGAGTTAGAAAGACAGCTGTAACAGTGCTGGGTCCAGGCTAGTATTTGTTCCCAAAGGAAAAATCCCAAAACAGCTGCACCTTGCTGCAAGGCAGCGTCCAACCCTGCCTTCCAGTTTTTGCCATCATAAATGCCTTTTATGCCTGGATGCCTGCCTGCCTGCTATCCTGTCCCCCACCGCGTGACACTAAGTCCTGATTGAAGCGCCCCTCCTGGTTATCCTTAATCCGGTCTGTGAAATGTGACAAGATCATTCTTCAGGACTACTTAAGGCTGAATAATCTGCCTATCACCGACAGTCATCCCAACCTGCACCACTCCTTCCACTGTCATAACATGCTACCTGCTACCTTTCCAGCCCGGCTCAACTCTCATAAATTAAATCTTAAATGAGTAAATAAATATGGGATCAGCAAACTAACAAACCATGCTTTACTCACTGAATTCAGCATGTGAATTCAGTGAGTAAAGCATGGTTTGTTAGTTTGCTGATCCCATATTTATTTACTCATTTAAGATTTACTCATGTATATACTTGTGAACTGTACGGTAATATTGAATTACATTTGAATTACATTTGAAAATACATGGAATTACACATTTCAAAAGCAAGATGTTATTATTGGTGTTTTTGTGATCATTCCATGTAGTGTTGTTATTAAACTTATTATCAAATAATAGGAAATGCACCTAAAACTTGCCGATAAGGTTCCTTCAGTCCTTCGGAGTGAAGAATCACACACCATGGTGCCATGCCATCCATGCTTTGATGTCTAGAACTGAAGTCTTGATTCCATTTCATTTATCTTCTGTAAGACTATTAGGAGATCGGTCTTAAATGCGTCTTCCTGAAGTTTCCACAAAGTTCTAAGGGCAGTAATATGGCAGCTGTCAAATTGTGATGCACCAGCCGTACCACACATTCGTTCCAGTCCTAACAAGGAGGGGAGGTGAAGTCAGATCCAGTCAGATCCGTTCTATACCATGACTGCAGCTTGCCAAGTTCTTCCTCGTATACCTGGTGGCAAGAAGTGGACGACCGACAGACCGACACCATAATCTCCTCTCCAGGCTGTACTTCCGTCCAACCCACCCCAAGGCTCTTCCGACCACAGCTTTAGTTAATTGATGAGACACCATGAAAAATACCCTTCACCGAAATGTTCTAGGTTTTCACCTCAACTTTTCTAACTCTGTTTCAGTCATGTCATACTGACTACACCTCATCTCATGTTGTTTCACTTCTGAAAGGTATCATGAGAGACATCATGATATTTCACGTATGTCGGCTCTCTCCGAGTTAAGTTTTTACAAATTATGTCGGTGCTATTTAGAGTGTAAAAATCTTCCATGCACCGTGCAGACAGTTGAAAGGAATGTAATGAAGAGTATTCCTTCTAGGGATCTGAAATGTCCTGTCCTGAATGCATGAGATCTGTAATACTTTCTGACACCTCCACCCAACCTTTTCCCTGACAGCTTCTGTGAGGGTTTCTATTTTGTATCTGTGGGTGCAGAACAGAAGAAAGCAGTCTAGTTCCTTGCCATTTAATAACGTTGAAAGGCATCTCTTAACTTGCAGCCTAATGCCCACACTTAAAGACAGGGATGTCTACCACAGGATGCAATAACATGCTATCAAGACCATCAGAGACTGCAATTTAGATCTGTCAGACAGCTAACCAGGCAGGCAGCCACAGAGAGATTGCAAAGAGTTTCACATCTAGCTCATCAGTCAGAGGCACTTTTACAAGACCAATAGAACTTAGCTCTATGATACAGCATGTAGCCCTCCTAAATGTTATTGTAGTCAGCATATACCCTCTTATAATGGTTATTGTAGTCAATACATATTATGTTGTTATTGTAGTTAGGCTTTACTGAGTTTATCCTCAGCCTATTGCCGGTTCATTCAAGACTGTAGTTCCATAAGCAAAGCATTGGCCTTAGACCCTTACAACATACTGACAAACATCAACCTTTGTTCTTGATGATCAAACAATGTATAATCTGGGAACATTCTACACCAACACATATATATTTAAAAAAAACTTTGACAGTGAATGCGTCGCAAATGGCACCCTATTTTCTATATACAGTACAGTAGTGTACTACATTGACCGGGCTATGGTCAAGTAGTACACTAATAGGGAATAGGGTGCAATTTGGGATTGCACACCCTTACCAAAAAAAACAGGTTTCTGGCAAACAGTTGTAGCAAATCTTTGGCCAATTTTCAGCAAATAACCTCTACAGGATTGGTGGGTCACCCTCGGGATGGTTAAACCTACGTAGTCTAATGCGATTAGCATGAGGTTGTAAGTAACAAGAAAACTTCCCAGGACATAGACATATGTGATATTGGCAGAAAGCTTAAATTCTTGTTAATATAACTGCGCTGTCCAATTTACAGTAGCTATTACAGTAAAATAATACCATTGCTATTGTTTAAGGAGAGTGCACAGTTGTGAACTTGAAAAGTTATTAATAAACCACTTAGGCACATTTGATCAGTCTTGATATAACATTTTAAACAGAAATGCAATGGTTCATTGGATCAGTCTAAAACTGTGCACATACACTGCTGCCATCTAGTAGCCAAAATCTAAATTGCGCCAGGTTTGACCTTGTTCTGAACACCTCCAAAACAAAGGTCATGTGGTTTGGTAAGAAGAATCCCCCTCTCCCCACAAGTCTGATTACTACCTGAGGGTTTAGAGCTTTAGTTAGTCACCTCATACAAGTACTTGGAAGTATGGCTAGACAGTACACTGTCCTTCTCTCAGCACATATCAAAGCTGTAGGCTAAAGTTAAATCTAGACTTGGTTTCCTCTATTGCAATCACTCCTCTTTCACAACAGCTGCCAAACTAACCCTGATTCAGATGACCATCCTATCCATGCTATATTACGGCGATATAATTTATAGATTGGCAGGTAAGGGTGCTTTCGAGCAACGAGATGTTCTTTACCATTCGGCCATCAGATTTGCCACCAATGCTCCTTATAGGACACATCACTGCACTCTATACTCCTCTGTAAACTGGTCATCTCTGTATACCTGTCGCAAGACCCACTGGTTGATACTTATTTGGCCTCACTCCTCCCTGAGATATCTACTGCAGGCCTCATCCTCCACATACAACACCCGTTCTGCCAGTCACATTCTGTTAAAGGTCCCCAAAGCACACACACATCCCTGGGTCGCTCCTAGTTTGCAGTTCGCTGCGGCAAGTGACTGGAACGAGCTGCAACAAACACTCACACTGGACAGTTTTATCTCAATCTCTTCATTCAAAGACTCTATCATGGACACTCTTACTGACAGTTGTGGCTGCTTTGTGGAATGTATTGTTGTCTCTATCTTCTTGCCCTTTGTGCTGTTGTCTGTGCCCAATACTGTTTGTACCATGTTTTGTGCTGCTATCATGTTGTGTTGCAACCATTTTGTTGTTATGTTGTGTTGCTACCATGTTGTGTTGTCATGTGCTGCTGCCTTGCTATGTTGTTGTCTTAGGTCTCCCTTTATGTAGTGTTGTGTTGTCTCTCTTGTCGTGATGTGTGTTTTGTCCTATATTTATATTTGATTTATTTACATTTTTAATCTCAGCCCCCGTCCACCGCAGGAGGCCTTTTGCCTTTTGGTAGGCCGTCATTGTAAAAAATAATTTGTTCTTAACTGACTTGCCTAATTAAATAAAGGTTAAATAAAAAATATATATATTTATTTATTAATTTTACTAATTTATGCAAGAAGCCTTGACCTAGTGCACACATATTTCTCTGTCCTCTGTTTTCTAGTTGAGAGATCCATTTTTTTACAGGGAATGAATGTATGGGACATATTCATGAGAATAATACTTGCATTTGCTTACCTTATCAACTGTGAAGACAATAACGTCAAAAAAGTGTTATGAGTGAGTGCACCAAAAACATCTTCCCAGGGTGTCCTCTTCCCAATGCAGCCTCTTCCATCCGTCCCAAATCAAACCCAATGTACTAAATAGTACACTACTTTTGAACAGAGCCCTGCACTAAATAGGGAGTATAGTTTCAATGCTGCCATGGCTCCAAAGACACTGCAGTTCAGTTCATTAGCTAGGGCTGTTAATTTCCTGATAAGCACGCCACTCTGTGTGACACAGTAGGGTCACATACTTAACCATTATTAATGTGACAGGCCTCAGTGCAAAGCCAATTAATTAAACAGGAGCAATCTCTATCCATACTCAGTCCCAGGCCCTGGAATGGATAACACTTAAGACCGCTTCCATGTGGCCAAGAGTCAGACCTGGATTCAAATACATTGAGCATTTGCTTTAGCCTGCCTACTGTGCCAGATTGGTAGGGCTTCCAGTTTTGGGAATATTCGATTGGCTCCCTTAATCCAGGCAAGCACAATCAAGCACAGCTAAAATGTTTTAAAGGGTGGCAAATAGCTTAGTTAAGAGCGTTGGGAAAGCAACTGAAAGGTTGCTGGTTCAAATCCCAGGGTTGACTTGGTGAAAAATCTGCCAATCTGCCCTTGAGCAGGGCACTTAACCCTAGTTGCTTTGGGTAACAGCGTCTGTAAAAATATAACTGTATTTGAAGTGTCTCTTAGGACTGCTTCTATGTGACAAAGAGTTAAGGCCTCTGTGTGCTCTACACTCACTGACAAGTCAGGAAAAGAGGTATGAAACAATAGCACCTTCCAACCATTATGATTCATCTCCCCTTTTAACCTGTCAGACCTAATAGTCCACCTTTCTCTCCATCTGCTGAGATGGTAACCAGCAAGCCTCTCTGCCACAACGTGAATATTCATGTCAAAGAAATGTCTTATTCTCCATTTGCTCAACATTATCATGTCACATTTAGCGATCAGATTATTTATACAGGCACAGCAAGGTTTAGATGTGCTAGTCAGGGGCTCTTATATGGCATCCTTCATTGAAATGACAGACACAGTATATTAAGATGATTCTAATGAATACTTTGGTTTTTGCATGATGGTTACAAACTGATACATTAGGCCTTGCTGCCACTTCCTAGATATTTCGAGGTGCCAGACAATGACATGTTATTAGATAACATTACAGTTGAAAGATGGTAGAGGCAAAAGCTACTTACATGAATAAAAACAGCAATTCAGAAGTAGATTAGTTTTTATTCATTGTGTAATTATTATGGACATAACGAACAACTGTGTCATTGGGATCGGTTGCATGCGTGTGTTTCGTTGCATGTTTTACGTTAACTGGAGAACAGAGACATGATGAGTTGAGAACAAATGAACCACTACTGTACTCATGAATAGTAAAAACTGCGGTAAATTATATTTGCACTTATATGTCTGTAGGGTCATGTACAATACACGACTACAGTCATAATAACCGCACCTGTCATATAAATTCTTATCTCCAATAAGTTCCCCTGTTAATTAAGAAAATTGTTAAAAATGTATCTTGTCTCTAGCATAGTGGAGGAGACAGTCCAGCTCATAATGGAGGTTAAAAGGCTATATAATATAATGTAAGTTTATAATTTATGGCGTCACGTCTTCAAATTGCTCCTATACTGAAGGTCTCTGCGGTTTAGGGAATGTTTCCAAAACTAAATCGGAAGAAATAACTGAGAACCCAAATATTCACTATAGCTTATTCTGAGGGCAGTTATAGCTGTTGAAATAGTGGAACATAAGCTACGTTATATCAAAACAACACTATAAAGGCTTAGCAGCAATATACGAGTTAAAGTTTATGAGAATTTAGAAATTAATTGAAATAATCAACATTGGACTTCAAAGCAACGTCAAATATAGCGGTCATGTCAAATTAAATAAAACATTTACTCTAAAACAAATGCACAAAAAAAGCTTGCTGTAGACCTATATTGTAGGAGATAATCAGTTACCAATCATGTGTTGGTCTCCAACCACCGTGGCTGTCCTCAGAAAAGGGGTGAAAGATCTCTGATGGACCGTCTGTGCTGTAAATAATTATATTTGCATGTAGGGAGTGATTCATAAATATGTCACTAGTGTGAAATATGGGTAGGATTTCAAACGTTCTATTTTAAATGTCATGAATTATGGCAACAAAAAATGTGTTCCCGTTTAATGCCGAGTACTTGGTGTCTGGTGCAATGGGCTATCCATCACGCGGACAATAAAAGGAGTTTTGCCTGACGGTGGAAATTTATGGTCGCCCTTCTACGCCCTAATAACTCACGCGCTGTGTCGGGGGCCTGACAGCCATTGCTGAAAACAGCACCCCTGGTATCAATTTAAAAAAAATCCACTTGCATAATTTAAACTTTTATTCTGATCAACAGGACGCTTAAATTAGGTGATATATGCTATGACGTTTTGGAAATATAGGAATAATCCGATCTGAAAAAGGGGAATGAAATTAATGACTAAGTGTTTTTGAGCCGTTTAGCTTGTGGTAAAATGTCACAAGCATCTTATCATGTGAGTGACTTATTATGCCAGGTGTCGGGAAAACTATGCTAATAGGGGCGGGTTGCATTCATAATATCTTGTTTAGATGTGACAATTTATGTTCATCATAACTTTGATTGAGCAAATTGCGTACCTCAATCTAAATCGAATGTCAAACTACTGCTGTTAGGGATTCCTTGTATCAAATCTTATCAAATGTATTTATATAGCCCTTCTACATCAGCTGATATCTCAAAGTGCTGTACAGAAACCCAGCCTAAAGCCCCAAACAGCAAGCAATGCAGGTGTAGAAGCACGTAGGCCTCAGATAAACTGAAAATAAGGAGTTTGATATTTTTGGGACTTTTGCATCAGTTCTTATGTTTTTAACCTTTTTGCACATAATGAAAAAGACCAGCAAGAGTAGACTATATTTTACACTATTATAAAAAAAACTATGAAAATGACAGTCATTTGAACCACAGTCAATATAATCAAACATTGTAAACTTTTCAACTCAAAACCCACCCAAAATATTATATATTTTTTTAATCAACCCTAAATTACTGGCCCTTGGAGCTGCGCTGCCTAATTGAATGTCAGCCTTGAGTGTTGGTAAAATATGATGACATGAGAGTTGTCTACTTTAGGCTCAGGGATTGGTGTAACGCCCTGTTCCCTACATTTGCCTAGTACACTACTTTTGACCACGACCCATAAGGCTTTGGTCAAAAATAGTGTACTATAAACAAAAAAATAAAAAAGGTTATTGAGGGTTCTTTGTCAGGGGTGAGGGTGATATGTGTAACATTTTTGTGTTTTGCATATCAGGAAGGGTTCTTTACTGCTGTGATGGTTGTGAAGGTCCATCCTGTTTTTTTCCCTCTCCGCCATGTTTCCCTTTCTGCCATGAAATGCTACACTGTTAAAAGGTTCCTGTAATTTTACAGTATACTACAGGCTACTGGTTGCAGTGCCAACTGTCAATGGAAGTGGTGTGCCAAGTGGTTATGTTGTCAAAGGTTAACTGCTATTAACTTACTTGCAACTAGCTGCCCGTACATTACTGTACTTTCAATTAACTTTTTTGATTACAAGTTATAGCCTAAAATTAGTTGACAACTACTAAGCATTATTTGTGATGAACACACTTGGGACTCAGCCGCACCTGGCCTCAACCTCTTAGTTTGCAGGAAACTGACCTTCCTGCCACACAATCAGACCAGTGAGCATGACAGGTATCAGCCACAATAAGTTACTGTAAATTTTACAATAATCACAAGTTGACAGTAAATGACTGGAAAATAAACATGAACTTCCTGGAAAACACAAAGTAACCTTTAACAGTGCAGTTCTTGATTATCACAAGCTCTTACAAAGACTGTAGAACTGGGAGTGGACAAATGCGGTGGTCAGTCTTCATCAATATAACAACACTTCCACAAATACAATATAATTTTGACCATGCCCCCAAATATGCTATTGAACAGTGGGTTAACTGCCTGTTCAGGGGCAGAACAACAGATTTGTACCTTGTCAGCTTGGGGTTTGAACTCTCAACCTTCCGGTTACTAGTCCAACGCTCTAACCACTAGGCTACCACTAGGCTATAAAAATACCTTTATACAAAATTTTGCACACTTTTATCCTTAAATTTACTGACCAGTACCATGTGATTACCTAACAGTGTTTGCTATAATCACATCTGAAGTATCCTATAGCTGTAGAACTTATCATTGGTTTTACCTGGAACCAAAGTGTTCTTCATGAGAGGGTTCTATATGGAACTCAAAAGAGTTCCCCTACTGGGACAAATCAAAGGGTTCTATGTGGCATCCAAAAGGTTCCTCTATACGGACAGATGACAAAACCCTGGAACCAGAGGGTTCTTCATGAGAGGGTTTTGTGTAGAACCCAATTGGGTTGCCCTACAGGAACAAAACAAAGAACCCCACAAAGAACCCCAGGATTCCTTGTGAGAGGGTTCTAAAAAAATCAAAGGATTCTCTCAAAAGGGTTCCCTCATAGGGACAAATGTCTATTGGTTCTAATCTATTAACAATCTCTATCATATTAACAGACTTGGTGGTGTAGTAGGAAAGTCAGGTCTCTGGCAACCAATAGGTTGTGACTTCAAATCCCACGAGAGGTTGACTCCCAGGTAGTAAGAATGCAGCAGCATACTATCCCTTACAGCAATAATACCTTAATCCAGCTCTGAACATATTGTAACTTCTTTATTGTATTTCCCCTGCAACCAGTAGCTGGGAAATGTTTAACAGTGTAATGAAGAACCCTCTGGTTCTAACATTCTAATAAAGAGCCATACAGATGGTTATACAAAGGGATATTCAAAGAACCAATATAAAACAGTACTCCACAGATCGAGAAAGGGTTACCAGAAGGTGTATAGGGAATAGGGTTCCAGTTGGAACGTAACCTCAAGAATTGAGGTTACTCATCTCATCCCTCCCTCTATCTCCTCTCTTTCTTGTTCACTGTGACTGCTACTGCTGCAGATTACCTGAATTTAGACAACTGACAAATAACTAGTATAGGGCAAAATGGACAGAAGACAGAGAGTGTGATTGAAAGAGGTGTTGGGAGGGGGTGGGGGGTAGTAAATTATATTGACAATGTGGGACATGCACATTCCACTGTAGTGCCACAACACACTGATGTCAGCAAGTGTTTGAAAGGAGAATAACTAACCATACTGAAAAGCCCCAAGAATTTATCTTCAACGATTTATAAGCATAACTATGTGTTGGCAAATCCTATAACCTAGATTGACTATATGTTTTAGGACAATCAAATTACATTAGTGCAAATTCTGCTAGAGTTTTGCCTAAAATAATATGACATATATTAACATTACATCTATTCTACATGCATAACATGTTTACAACACAATTTGCCATAAAACGTACAGACTCATATGTCCATGGTTTAAGTCATTCCTAGGATATCCTTTGAAAACAGTCTATCCCACCCATAATAGTCCTCCCATACACTCCCTACATGTAAATGTGCGAACGAGCAAATAAACACAACAATAAAATAAGCCCCATTGAGTTGGCAAAATAATACAGTAAACCCATTTGAGGTGACGTCACATTCCATTGACCCTCAAATCACTTCAGGGGCTCATTTGATTGGAAGGCGGCAAAGGCTTTAATCTCGAGACTAATTCAGATGCTGATGAAGGGAGGAGAGCATAGGCTACTTCCGACGCAGAGAGAGCAAGCGCACAGACGTGCTACGGCCACTGCCACACTCACACACAGCGACACCGAGGAAGGAAGCATCCGAGCCACACATTCACTCCTGCTGCGATATGAACGGGATATGTTCTGATCTTCTCCGCCTCTAATAAGGATTATAAAAGTGTATCTATTTATTGGTTTTATTACGAATTGTGGTGCTATAGAATGACATTTTACTTTGATTAGATTTGTATTCCTAAAGATCAAATGTAGGCTGTTTTTCTTCCATCTCAATGAGAATTGGGTCATGATCACATCGCCCGCATTTTCTGTCCTGAGAAATAGTATCGCGATTCCGGTGTGGGAGAACAGTTATTCAGCGGAGAAGGGCGCACCGAGAATAAACAATCCATTTCTTCACCTCGTCTCTCCCTCAAACCCTTTACGGCAGGCTAATCGTATACCCATAAAGATTTTGAAAATGCTTACAGCACGGGGAGGACACATTTTGCACCCGGAGTACCTTCAACCTTTGCCATCAACTCCTATCAGTCCCATCGAGGTAAGCACTACGCTGGCCACAGGCTACAGGGGACGGGATAAAATAGGGATTGCAAAAGTGTGATTTTGGTCAGTTATTACTTTTGAGTGAATGTGTTTCTGTCTATGTTTTCAGATTTAAAAATATCGGTACTATTAGGCAATTTGAGTTGTACGTTTATTATCATATAGTTATTGTAAATTGAAATTCATTCCTAGAAAAAAGGTTCTGGATAGAATTCAAGAGCATTTATTTTGATTGCTTCATATATGGCACCCCTAAAGATTCTAACCCTTTGATCAGAACCCAAGGGGTTCTTCTTCGCTGAACCAAAATTGGTTCCATATAGAACCCTTGGGTTCCATATAGGGTTCTATATGGAACAAATGTCGGTTCTGTATAGAACCTTATGGGGTGCCATATATGAAGCAATCATAGAACCCTTGCTGGTTCTATCCAGAACCTATTTTTCTAAGACTGTGCAGATATATGGCTATAATAACCTTATACGCAATGCGTTAAACTCGTGCGTAATTAACAGAGTTCTCCAAGGGCACATAATACACTGTATAAACAGGAACATATTGCTTGGTTTTGAAACACCCCATGAAAAAAACATTACAGTGAACT
Organism: Oncorhynchus masou masou; assembly: GCF_036934945.1. Taxonomy (NCBI): domain Eukaryota; kingdom Metazoa; phylum Chordata; class Actinopteri; order Salmoniformes; family Salmonidae; genus Oncorhynchus; species Oncorhynchus masou. Next base: position 32,267,563 of record NC_088235.1, read on the forward strand.
TGAATAATAAATATTATTTTATCTTATTTTGCAGCTGGATGCCAAGAAAAGTCCGTTGGCTCTCTTGGCACAGACCTGCTCACAAATCGGCAAACCAGACCCTCCGTCCTCTTCCAAACTCTCATCTGTAACCTCAAATGGATCTAGTGACAAAGAGACCAAATCCGGACCACTAAAAATGAGTGACATTGGAAATGAAGACAAATCTAGCTTCAAACCCTACTCCAAATCATCGGAGAAGAACAAGGACTCCTCGTCCAGCAGTGATAAAGCTAGTTTCCGAGTGCCTAGCGCCACCTGCCAGCCGTTTACCCCCAGGACAGGCAGCCCCAGCTCCTGCCACTCTGTGTCTCCGCTGCCATCTGAGGGTAAGCAAGGAGACAAGGAGGAAAAGAATAAGGAATCTGATAGCAATAAAAACAGTACAATGGAGGGAAGCGGCAGTGGTAGTCACAGCCGGATATCTGGGATTAACGGTGAGGCTAACCAACACCAGGAGACCACCTCTGGATCAAAGGTTATCACATCAGACTCACTCACATCTGTCTCTTCTGCATCATCTGTTCAACTTCTGGGTTCAGGAGGACTCGTAGCGCCAGTCTCCCCCTATAAACCTGGACACACCGTTTTCCCTCTACCGCCTGCTGGCATGTCCTACCCTGGAAGTTTAGCAGGTGCATACGCAGGCTATCCCCAACACTTTCTCCCTCACGGAATGACTTTAGACCCGACGAAATCTAGCAGTCAACTACTTAGTGCTCAGTTTGCCGCTGCCAGCCAACTTCAGTGTAATAAGGCTGGGAGCCCCTTGTCCAGGGCTTCTCCTCCGTCCCTAATGTCTGCTAGCCTGTGTAGAGACCCGTACTGCCTGAGTTACCACTGCGCAAGCCACTTATCCGGTGCTTCCAGTGCCTCGCAGTGCCATGAGTCCTCGGCTCTGAAGTCAGGATACCCTCTCATGTACCCAACTCACCCTTTGCACAGCGTGCATTCCTCGCCGCCATCCTTTGCTGGACACCCGTTATACCCCTATGGCTTTATGCTCCCAAATGACCCTCTGCCACACGTCTGTAATTGGGTATCGGCTAACGGACCTTGCGACAAACGGTTTTCTTGCTCAGAAGAGCTCCTCAATCACCTAAGGACTCACACTGCTTTTGCGGGGACGGAGAAGTTGATATCAGGATACCCGGGTTCATCATCGCTAGCCAACGCCGCCGCGGCCGCCATGGCTTGCCATATGCACATGCCTCCAAATGCGGCCCCGGGCAGCCCTGGAACGCTCACCCTCAGGAGCCCACATCACCCTCTGGGATTGAGCACGCGCTATCACCCCTATTCAAAGAGCCCCCTGCCCCCCGGCGCGTCGGTTCAGATGCCCGCTGCCACAGGTCCATATTATTCTCCCTATGCCTTGTATGGACAGAGACTCACCACCGCATCGGCGTTAGGATACCAGTAGAAGATACAGACAGACACATAATAACTATACATTTATAAGGAGATTTTAGGCCTAAATGACTTTTATATTGGTTGTATTTCATGCAGGACGGGATCCGTGGGCTCAGTGTATTTATTTGCGATAGCTCCAAGCGTGACAAAAATAAAAATAATTATAATATAATTTGTAAGAGGCTCAAGGTGCATTCTTTTTTACAATTAATATATAGGCTATATTGGATCGTGCCATTTTAGATGTTACATTGAAATTACAAGGCAGTGTGTATGTCGTTTTAAAAATGCTCATTGTGAGAGTTTTATGTTTCCTACATACAAAAGGCCTATTCGTTCTATTTTTCATTGGAAAGCCGTAGCCTATTTTGGAGTCTGGAGGCCTATGTAGGTCTACCGGCTACCGCACATCGCAAATAACTTTTCAACTTTGGCCTAAACCTTAGAATTACATGTTTAGTTAATTTTGATGGCAAATTGGGCTCTCTCATATTTCTTCATACATTTAATTAATTCGACAAGCTAATTAAGCTTCGACAAGCTACATTAAGGCTTATGAATCTGGTAGGATGTTTGTGGAATAAATAATTCGACATACAGTATTACTTTACTTAATGATAAACACTTGAATTTGTGAGACATGAGCATAATTGGTCTGTTAAAGAATCGACGCCATTTAATTTGTGGAATGGCATTTAAAAGATCTGTGTAGGCTATTTCCATTTGAAGTATGTTCCGTATACACTTGGGTAACATTTGAATCGCATTTTATTCACATTTCGATACCTTTAAGACTGCAAAATATATTTGTTAAACTTTTTACATAGCTAAGTCAAATTGCAGCCTACTGTCATCTGACACAGATGTATTTTGCCACCCGATTAGCATTATAGTAATTTATCGTTGGAGTAATTTAGGCAGTAATAATCCAACTCTGATATTCATTTCAACACGCCACTATCAAATTCAGCACTGTTTTTCACAGATCCTATTTTGCCTACCTTCGAACGAATGATGGTGTCCGTCTGATTGCATTAGAATAAGGAAGTTATCCGCTTGTGCAGTTATAAAACATGCAATATCAGCAGCACATTGGGAAATAACATTACATCTAAAAAGTGACAACCCAAACAACGTTAATTATTGTTTTGCGTCTTGTTCTCAGATACAATTAGCCCTATTTGTCTGAGCAGAGAGTTTATCATAAAGGAGAAGAGGTTATGGGATACAGCTATACAATTTGCTATAAAACAATTTGGCCTATAATTTTTGGCAGGGTAAAATATTTAGTATTGTGTAGGTTATAGCGCTTAATAGCCTACGTTTTGCTCCGCATATTGACTATTTCACTGACGAGATCAACTCATTTCTCGTGGAGTCATAACTATTTTTTATTTACTTTAAATGCTATAGGTTGGCTATATTGTATTGCGTTTAAACGTTAGGTCTATATCTCATCAACTTGTTCTAAAGAAAACCAAACGCGTTGTGGAAGATATGTTGCTGCATTGCTCCATACCGTATGTCAAGATAGCACACGTTTATATTTTTAACCTACAGCAATAAAACGTCAATCAAATTATTGAGAATACAACATTTTAAATTAGATGGACCACTCCATAAATACGCAAGTATTTTCGATACAATCCTTGCACAGATTAAATACCTGAGGCACACAAGATTACATAATAATCCAAAATAAGCGGGATTAACTATTGTATAGCTGCCTGATAATTCTCATATCATACACATCAATAAGTCACATCAAGAGTAGGCCTACACTGGGTTGAGAGGATTTTTTGTCTATTACATAACACACTGGGAGGGAAGAGGTTCCACTTGTTTGATGATTGTATAATCTGGAAAACAAAAACCTCTCCATCCTGCTCCCGAAGAAACAGACGGCTCGGCTGCTGAAGCCTCTTTGTGCACCGTAGGCCGATACACACACACACATCAGGCAACAAGGCAGTACACCTACTTCCACTTGTATGATGCATCAGGGAACATTACAACTGTTATATATAATTGTGTGTGTGTGTCAATATAAACACATACATTAAATCACTTGCAACACTGCATTCCTTCATTTAAACATTGCCAAATTATGAGATAATGGATTACACCATATTGTAGTATGAAAGAACAAAATGGCAAAGTAAAATAAATGGCAGCTGTGCTAGACAATGATTTATGATGTCACCCAATGTGGGACATTTCTACAGCTTTTATGATTGCAGTAATGACGGTGTGTAAAGCAGATAGCATGAAATGAAGCAAGGCCTAACACATTTAATCATCTCCTTAACCACATCTACAGAATCAAGCAAACGATGCCATTACCCATCCCAAAATAAATCACAACTATTCCCAAGAGATAAAATCAACATCATTAATGGTCACATGTCATATTCATAAAATCGACGGCATCTTTTCAACAGATTCATTCTTTACCATCGCTCTCTCCCATGATGTATGTTAATGACGCTTCTAGCCCACAACTCACCATCCCAACCAGACCGTTCTGACGATATGCGGGGCCTCATACAACTGGCACATCAATATGATATGGAAAAAACATGTTTACATTATGTCACTCGTGTTGATCATGTATCTTTTCACGTTTTGGGGACTTCCTGGCTTTCGGGACTTCCTGGTTTTGGTGACGTTTTGAGGTTGAACTGTATGATTGGAGAAGCAGTTCAAAGAACAAAAACATATACAAATACATAAATTAACATATATACATAAACTGTGCAAAAGAAAAACAGATTTATATATATATATAATATGTCTGTCCTGAGCAAAGTAAAAGGTCTGGTCCAGAGACTCAGGGATAACCCTGAACATCTCTGCTCAATACATTGGGGGAATCTCAATTGCATACCCCTCTTGTCGTCACTCCTTGCCACATCAAAACCAATTGGATGAGAAAGCCAGAGGTCTCTCTCCTCTGACCTTCTCCTCCAATGGGTTTTGAGAAGGAGGCAAGGAGAAAGGACACGAGGAGTTTGCAGTTGAGATTCTCCCATAGTCTTCCCCATAGTGTACTGAATGACCTTTCCTCACCTCCACTCTTTTCTCTCACATCCTATCCTACCTACCATTGGGTCATGGTCTTCTCAATCACACTGAAATGACAGAATCTGGTTTTCCACATGTTCTCAAGTGAAATATAGCCTGTACATGAGAGACTAGATGGTTTCCTGCCTTGCTTAATCACTCTCCAACCTACCACCTGTTTTGCTTTGAACTTCAATGCTAGGAAGATTTCTGGCCCGTTTTGCCTTTTGGCCCAGAGAACATAGCAGTGTAACATGACGGGTCACAGACAAATGCTGACATTAAGAATGGTGTATGTAAGGGCCAGGCCAGGCCGGGCTGTATGCTATGGGCATGCCCATCATTTGTGCTGCACAGCTGCACACCATGTGGTTGTGGGTGTGTAGTGCCGTCAATGTCTGTTAGATGTTATTGTTGAAGGCATTGGGATGTCATAAACACCACTAAGGTAAATGCCGTTTGAAAGGCTCTGGTGACACCTTAAACAGTTTGATGAAAATATTTCATTCTGGATGCGTCCCAAATGGCACCCTATTCCTTTTATAGTGCACTATAAAGGGACTAGGGTGCCATTTAGGCTGCAGCCCTGATTTTTTTTTATGTTGTTGGGGTTTTTTTTAAACGGGGGGATAGGGTACTTGCTGTGAGATTCATGGGATCATTCATGGGATCATTCATGATATCATTCATGGTATCATTCATCGGATCGTTAATCGGATCATTCATGTATAAAGCTACATTCTGCTGTTATCCACAAATGCTTTAAGTAACCTGTCTAATAAAAATAATAATTGAAACTTCCAATACAACATTATTGGACTCCGGACACATTTTCTTGGCACATATACTTTAATGCGGTTGGGATTTTGTATTGTGTGCGTCTCAAATGGCACCCTGCTATTTTTTATATAAAGCACTACTTTGACCAGGGCCCATAGGGCTCTGGTCAAAAGTAGTGCACTATATAGTGAATAGGGTGCCATTTGGGACAAATTCTTACAGTCCTATAGTCCTCTGTATAAATGACCTAATCAAGAGAAACCCTGTTTTTACCTAAACTTCAGCGGCGGTTTGGATGGCCTGCTTTGATAAACCTTACACAATGGTTATGTACACTGATGGTCCTGGAAAGATGGCTGTTCACTGCTCACTACTTCACTGCTTGTTGGGTCACTGTTTACAAAGGCATAGGAAATAGATTACATTTTGCATGTTCAATCAACTCACTAAGAAGTGTGTATTCAATCATCTTGAGAGAAGTGCTGGTTTATTTTAGCTGGAGAATGACTTTAGCTCTCCAAACAAGAGCCATATTAATCACTCCTTTATCACTTCCTGATTCTGACAGGGCATAGTAAATTAGTTGTGTGCCAAATGGTGCCCTATTCCCTATATATAGTGCACTTTTGACCAGGGCCCATAGGGCTCTGGTTAAAAGTAGTGCACTAAGTAGGGAATAGGTTGGCATTTGGGACTCTAGCCAAACTGAAAACAGCGAAGTTATACCTGTGTTTTACATCAAACAGATCACTCTGAATCAATGGCATGCTGCTGTCCCCTTCATATTCAATTCTATCGAATAAAATGGTTCTATTCTATTCTTCTATTCTATTCTTAGTGAGACATGTACTGTATATTCAGCCAAAATCCAATGCAGTTGATTGATCTGACATGCATAGCATATCATATATTAAAGGTCAGCGATATGACATAGATGCACATAGTAAATAGCATAGTGGTGGGTCAATGTCTTCAACAATGAAGAGCGTTGGCGCACAAGGCTAAACTTCGTTGCTGTTTTTGGTCCTGTTGTAAAAGTGTGAAGTGAACAAGTGCACATGTGCAGACACCATGTGAGAGCGAAGTCCTATATCTTGCTCATCGCAAAATCTGCTGTGCTACTCATACAACGTAATTTCGCTGACTACCTCCAAGATAATACTGTACACATCATCCGGTACTGAATAAGGCATTGTGTGTGTGTGTGTGTGTGTGTGTGTGTTTTGGCTTAAGTAAAGCACAAAGTAGAATATTCCCTTGCAGAAGAAAATCTGTCAACACAGAAACCCTAAAAGGAAAGCACAACAGTGAGTGGAACAGTGGACCCTTGTCTGTCAACACTCAACATGGCCCACTAATTTATACTATAGTCTACTGGCAGCCCAGTCATGCAACCAGGACCCATATCAATTGAAGACCGACGATCATAGCGTATAGAGCAGGGGTATTCAACACTTAGCCTACAAGGTCCGGAGCCTACTGGTTTTCTGTTCTACCTGATAATTAATGCCACCCACCTGGTGTCCTACATTTAAATCAGTCCGTGATTAGTAGGGAACATTTAAAAAAAGCAGTGGAACTTGCTTCCAGCTCAAGATTTCAGTTTTTGGGGTCTAGAGACAGCTAACTTTTGTCTCCCTCCCCATGTCTTGGGGTTGCATTTCAAATGGCACCTTATTTCGTACATAGTCCACTGCTTTTGACCAGAGCCCTATGAGCCCAAATGTAGTGCACTATATAGGAAATAAGGGGGCCATTTGGGACATCTCCCAGTTCTCAGCGAGCTGACTGGTGCTAGGGCCATGATTAATGACTTATGGCCTTATTGTGTAGAGGCCCACTAATTAACTGCAGACTGAGTGAAGACACGCTATGAAAATCTTTCCTGATAACCTGGACTCTTTCCTCCCTCCCGCCTGCAGAAACCTTGGCATGTGGAAGCTCTTACTGACAAATGTGTAAGAAGCAGACCAACGTTGAGTAAGATGAATGGTCTTTTCAGGAACTGTAAACAGGCTGTAATTTAACAGTATTTAAATATATGACATACTGGCATTGTGCTCCTGCACTGTTCGTGATCTCGGGTTTGGAAACTGCAGCCAAAGTTCCTACCTCGCTGTTGATTTAAAATTAGGCTTGGCATATTCATGTAGGGTGTTTCTGAGATACTGGCCTGGCAGGCATGTGTTCTTCTGCTTTTTTTAAAGAGTTTCCAGTACTTTTAAACATAGTTACAGTGCCTTCGGAAAGTATTCAGACCCCTTGACTTTTTCCACATTTTGTTTTATTACAGCCTTATTCTAAAATGGAAAACAAAAAAAACATCCTCAGCACACAATCTACACACAATACCCCATAATAACAGCGAAACAGGTTTTTAGAAATCTTTGCAAATTTATAAAATATAAAAAACTAAAATACCTTAAGTACATACATAAGTACATAATACATAAGTATTCAGCCCCTTTGCTATGAGGTGCAACGTATTGTCATGAGGTCGAAGGAATTTTCCGTAGAGCTCCGAGACAGGATTGTGTCAAGGCACAGATCTGGGGAAGGGTACTAAAAACATTTCTGCAGCATTGAAGGTCCACAAGAACACAGTGGCCTCCATCATTCTTAAATGGAAGAAGTTTGGAACCACCAAGACTCTTCCTAGAGCTGTCCGCCCAGCCAAACTGAGAAATTGGGGGAGAAGGGCATTGGTCAGGGAGGTGACCAAGGACCCGATGGTCACTCTGACAGAGCTCTAGAGTTCCTCTGTGGAGATGGGAGAACCTTCTAGAAGGACAACCATTGCTGAAGCACTTCACCAATCAGGCCTTTACGGTAAAGTTGGCCAGACGGAAGCCACTCCTCAGTAAAAGGCACATGACAGCCCAAATGGAGTTTTACAAAAGGCACCAAAAGACTCTCAGACCCTGAGAAACAAGATTACCCGTGGTGAAACCAAGATTGAACACTTTGGTCTGAATGGCAAGCGTCACGTTTGGAGGAAACCTGGCACCATCCCTAGTGTGAAGCATGCTGGTGGAAGCATCATGCTGTGGGGATGTTTTTCAGTGGCAGGGACTGGGAGACTAGTCAGGATCGAGGCAAAGATGAACGAGGCAAAGTACAGAGAGATCCTTGATGAAAACCTGCTCCAGAGCACTCAGGGCCTCAGACTGGGGTGAAGGTTCAATCTTCCAACGGGACAACAACCCTAAATACACAGCCAAGACAAAACAGGAGTGGCTTCAGGACAAGTCTCTGAATGTCCTTGAGTGGCCTAGCCAGAGCCCGGACTTGAACCCAATCTAACATCTCTGAAGAGACCTGAAAATAGCTGTGCAGCAACACTTCACATCCAACCTGACAGAGCTTGAGAGGATCTGCAGAGAAGAATGGGAGAAACTCCCCAAATACAGGTGTGAAAAGCTTATCAAATCATACCCCAAAATAATTGTCTGTAATTGCTGCTTCAACAAAGTACTGAGTAAAGGATTTGAATACTTATGTAAATGTCATATCTGTTTTTGTTTTTTTTTATAAATTAGCAAGAATTTATAAAAACCTGTTTCTGCTTTGTCATTATGGGCTATTGTGTGTAGATTGATGAGGAATATATATTTTTTTAAATACATTTTAGAAGAAGGCTGTAACCTGACAAAATGTGGAAAAAGTCAAGGGGTCTGAATACTTACCGAAGGCACTGTATATAGGACAAGGCAATTAGTTGAATTCTTTAACATTTATGTGTACTGTACAAAACGGTCTCAGGGGGTTTTTCACCTACAAAAGTGCTGACGAGGCTGATACATAAAACTTAATTAAGATCAGTGATACTAGCAAGAGCAGTGTGCGGGTTTCTTATTCTATTGTTACCATGGACCAGCAACAAAGATAGCTCAGGTGTTTGAGTGCCTTTGGAATTTTGAATCACCTAGTTTAATTTCAATCATAACAGACAAATGACATTCTTTCACACTTTATCACCTACCTCCATCCTATAATTATAACTAACATACATGTTTGCAGTCATGTTGACGGGCTAGCTTAATCAAGTCGCTATCGAACTTGTTGTGCCTAGCCCAAAGTGATGGCTTTAGTGCCTGAAATACAGCCTTGACCTATGGGAAGAAATTAGCTGTGGACGTTTGTGCAAGTTTGTACTTTTTACTTTCCTGCCAGGTGAAAATATTGTTTTGCCATGCATTGACAATGATGGAAACAGTAGGAAACTAAAATGTTCCACATTAATGTAGAGGATGAAAAATGTTGCAAGGTCATTCGAGTGGTACAACATGCATTATGTCAGCTGGAAGACCATTATGGGTGATGGACATCTCACTTACCTAAGTAAAATATGACAGACTGGTATACATTATTATTTGGGGCAGCAGCAGTTAGCGGTTAGAGCATTGGGCCAGTAACGGAAAGGGCGCTAGTTCGAATCCCTGAGCCGACAAGGTGAAACAGCATCTGTCAATGTACCCTTGAGCAATGTACTTAATCCTAATTGCCCCAGGGTCACCATTGAAAATGGCTGACCCTGGCTATGACCACACTCTCTGAGGGTGTCTCAGGGGGAGTTGGGATATTAAAAAATGGATACAAACTTGTTCATGTGAGAAACAGCAAAAATATAAGCACCCACATGATTATATAGAGGAGGAGCTGCAGAATCAAGCCTTACCATCTGGGTCAATGGACAAAATAATCTACAGCTTGTGATTAGGTCTAAGGACCAGTGTTTCACTTTAATCTTTTTCAGCTTTCAAAAATGTCCATCTGCACCACACAGCACATAATTTATCTTCAAGAGGAATTGACTATTTACCCATGTTCCAAAAACAGATCAACAGAAAACAATCAATCTTGTTTTTGTTTTTTTCTCTCTCTCTCTCTCTCTCTCTCTCTCTCTCTCTCTCTCTCTCTCTCTCTCTCTCTCTCTCTCTCTCTCTCTCTCTCTCTCTCTCTCTACTTCACTCAGGTCTTTATCGATGAATATGTCATGTACATTTGTCTGAGCATAATGATCCTTCTTCACCGACAAACATTCCCCTGGCACTTAAGAATAGTTGGTGACCTGTATATGGTTTTGTCACCCTATTCCCTGTATAGTGCACTACTTTTGACCAAGGCATATAGGGAATAGGGCTATGGGCCCTCGTCAAAATGAATGCACTACAGAGTATAGGGTGCCATTTCGGACACACGTGACACCATAACCAAAGTCTACACTGAGTGTCACAAGGAAGTGAGTAAAAAAAATAAGAACATCTCAAGTCATCCAGTCAGTCTCCATAAAATTAGTAAGACAACACAACTGTCAGGTGTCAGCCTATCGTGTCAGTTGTCACCCATTATGCCGGGGATGTATCCACAGTGATGTTTTCACCCACCGCACTGCACGACAAAAGGGAAATGACTCCAGTGCTTTTTTTTATATAGGAGAACTGTCCTGTCTGTCAGCTGCGGCTCTGGAGTCATAACAAATCACTGGCACTCAGTTGAGACTGAACATTGCAGGCGTCAGGAAGAAGACGGATGACCTGCAGGCCTTTGAAGTGCCTTGGCAGTTCAGATGGGTCCACACGGCGCTGACAGAGAAATATACACAACAGAGCAACCAATAATGAGAACATTAAACATTCCAGCCACCTGACAGGCTGACAAAAACAGCCTGGCCCAATATCAATCATCTTCCCAGACATAACCTTGACAATTAGTCCCCTTGGATACTCCCATTAACGTCTCTCTATGTATTGTGGAAACTCTGCTGATATATATATGTGTTAAAATAGAAGGCTCGAACACATGCTAATAGAAGTTATAAAGCATTATCTACTTAGAGCCCGCAGAGACATGTATAATGCTTTATAACTACTTATAGCCTGCAGAGACATGTATAATGCTTTATAACTACTTATAGCCTGCAGGGCCATGTATAATGCTTTATAATTACTTATAGCCTGCAGGGTCATGTATAATGCTTTATAACTACTTATAGCCTGCAGAGACATGTATAATGCTTTATAATTACTTAGTGCCTGCAGGGTCATGTATAATGCTTTATAATTACTTATAGCCTGAAGGGTCATGTATAATGCTTTATAACTAATTATAGCCTGCAGGGTCATGTATAACGCTTTATAACTACTTAGAGCCTATAGGGACATGTATAATGCTTTGTAACTACTGGGAGCCTGCAGGGTCATGTATAATGCTTTATAACTACTTAGAGCCTACAGGGACATGTATAATGCTTTATAAATCTACTTAGAGCCTGCAGGGACATGTATAATGCTTTATAAATCTACTTAGAGCCTGCAGGGACATGTATAATGCTTTATAACTACTTAGAGCCTGCAGGGACATGTATAATGCTTTATAACTAATGGGAGCCTGCAGGGTCATATATAATGCTTTATAACTACATAGAGCCTGCAGGGTCATGTATAGTGCTTTATAACTACTGGGAGCCTGCAGGGTCATGTATAATGCTTTATAACTACTTAGAGCCTGCAGAGACATGTATAATGCTTTATAACTACTTATAGCCTGCAGAGACATGTATCATGCTTTTTAGAAAGCATTATACATGACCCTGCAGGCTCTAAGTAATAATAAAGCATTATACATGTCTCTGCAGGCTCTAAGTAGATTTATAAAGCATTATACATGTCCCTGCAGGCTCTAAGTAGATTTATAAAGCATTATACATGTCCCTGCACGCTCTAAGTAAAGTGGTGTAGTAATGATCATCTTCAGTCGGCTAACAAACAGAACTTTGTCAACCACAAAATAATGCATTTTCCATCCAGCGTGTGTTTATGTGTGTGCATTAATGATGCCCTTCAGGCATTTGGAAGCTATATAATCCATTGGCGCCAACTTACTGACTCACAGAAGGGCATGGTTCAACATAAAATATGCCATCGGCTTTAATACTATTGTACCAAGGTCTTACAGGGTGTCACAAGGTCTTTCAAGGTCTTATGAGGTCTCACAGGGTGTCACAGGGTCTTATGAGTTCTCATAGGGTGCCAAAAGTTCTTACAAGGTCACACAGGGTGTCACAAGGTCTTACAAGGTTTTGCAGGGTGTCACAAGGTGTTACGAGGTCTCACAGGGTGTCACAAGATCTTACGAGGATTTACACGGTGCCAAAAGGTCTTACGAGGTCTCACAGGGTGTCACAAGGTCTTACAAGGTTTTGCAGGGTGTCACAAGGTCTTACGAGGTCTCACAAAGGTGCCACAAGGTCTTACGAGGTCTCACAAGGTCTGAGATCTCCAAGTCTTCAGACTTCTTAATGTGCCATGGTTACCATGTCTGGGGTACTGCAGGGGGTCCGCAAATTATAATATTAGTTTTAGGTTAGTTCTAATCTGCCCGGTTAATTATCCTAACCTGTCAAGTTAATTCTCCTAACCTGCCACCTTAATTTTCCAACCTGCCACGTTAATTCTCCTATCCTCCCATGTTAATTATCCTAACTTGACGAGACTGCTTAGCTAAAATGCTACAAGCAAGCAGCCACGCAAAACGGTCTTGAGTGGCAACCAATCTGCCCAATTAACTGTTATGTTCCCATACACCCACTTATGTTGATCTTCCCACTTATGTTGCAACGCCCCATACTCATTGAGTAAGTCAAGTTCAAGGCCAACCGGGGTACTTCAGGCTGCCATTAGCAACTAAATTATAACTTCTGTGTGCAATTTTTAAATAATCGTTTCAAGGACATACATCTGGTGTATTAGAAGCCCTTATAGGTACCATGATTGTCTCTAAAAAAAAATATTGATTCTTTACACATACAGTAGATTGCAATTTTTCCATTCACTATAATGGGGGATCCTGTTCTCTGCAAACAATGCTTGCAGTACCGAAGTCGGTTTTGAACCTCCATGGCTTCAATAAGAAGAGGCGGTCCTTCTCCCCTGACAGAAACAGTTAGCATGCTCGCTGTTCGTATTCATCCGACTCTGAGGAAGTAAAAAAGGGCTTAATTGACAAAATCTCAAACTAGCCCTTTAATATGGAGGGAATTGCAGCTATTGGAGCTAATTACATGTTTTTTTTTTGTATAGAAAATTAATAGGCGGGATGGAAAAACTGTTTCAGTGTCAACTTAAATGACCAAAACCAGATAGAAAGGATGCAGAAAAAATATTGGACTATATATATATTTTTTTTATAATACCATCTTTGAGAACTAAAAATGAAAAAAAATCTTGACAGTCAGGGCTTGTGCCCTGAACCGGGCATTCAGGGCAAATGCTGATTGATTTTGTTCTAATGTTTGAGCAGAGGAACACAGCATTAGTCATTGCAAAATGCATAGAATTGCAGGAAATGAGCTTTAAAATGGCAAAATTGTCTCTCAGCTCCATACGAAACTAGCTTCAAATTAACACCAAGATACCTTTCTAGCTAATAGGCTGTGTTAGAGTTTACACTTCCTCTTCCAATGAACTCTGTAAAATACTCTGGTTCTTGAATTAATTTTTGCTCGTGACCTCAACCCTAATAGCTTGTTAATACACAACTTAGCTTGTTTTGTTGTGGCCCGAAATCTGATACAATATGTCTTCCTTAAATACAACAACTGTTTAACTAGATTATCTTGCTTTATTTTGTTTCTCTGCTTTTGTTTTTAGAATCAAGTGCTCTTAATTTCCAGGGCCAGTTGAACCAAACGTACCTGACCTCCCAAACTGCAAGCTGACCTTTTCAACACTACATTCACTCCCAGCTCTTTAGTTACACTAATGAGTAATGTGAAATGACATTTCCCTACTTAGCCTAAACACTTGTAAAAAGGTATGTGAAATATGACAAGTGCCGGGGACAAATAGCAGACTCCCAAGCCAAGAACGTATCTCTACTTCAACTCATTGGAAAAGGAAAATACACCAAGCGGCCAGCCATGCAAGTCGACCGAGCCAGTGACTGACTAGACTATTACAACATCTCTACCTGAAACTGAAGCTGAATAATTAGAGGTAGTGAGGATGATGAATGACTTTCCTAACCCTCTGGGACTGCAGACTAAATTAGGACGGAGCTAATTACCGTGCGAAATACTTTGCCATGAAAGTATGCAGCAGACCTGGGTTCACATACTATTTGAATTTTTTTATATACTTTGAGCAATTGTGGGAGCTTGCCCAAAGTGCCAGATGGGCAGGGTTTATCCTCTTCAATTATTCTTATTGGTTTCATTATGCCAGGTAAGCTCAATCAAATCCAGTTAAAGTATTGGACATTATTTCTAATAGTATTTGAACCCACCAGGTCTGGTCTGCAGCCAGCCAAAACAAAAGGGTCCTGCTGTTGTCCCTGTGACAGTTCTGAACTCTGGGTTTGGCTTTTGCCTGCTAGAGTTCACTGGACGTCCATAAATCATTGGCTGCTTACAGACTGCCTTCCCTGAGTCATTAACATGCAATAATGTGAGTGACAGAGTCCCTACTCACTACATTCACCCTCAAGTTCAAAATCTGCTCGTTTTAAAAACCTCTCACTCCCTCTTTCTCTCTTTCTCTCTCACTCCCACCATCTTGTACTTTCGAGGAAATTAAAACCAGATGGCTTTTAAAGACAGATTGCTGGATATTATAAAGACAGATTGCTGCATATTATAACGTAAAGCTGTCTGGGCTCACATGGGAAAGAACGAGACACAAAAGAGAGAAGAAAAATGTAAAGTAAGTCCAGTGGTGGAGCTGAAGGGTTGGCTGGCTATGGCTCAGTGTGGAGTATCCCTGAACGTGGCCTGAGTGGGAATTCTACTGCCCTGGTTAAATACCCCGAGGCTGATTTATATATATGTGTACGTGTGTGTGTGTGTGTGTGTGTGTGTGTGTGTGTGTGTGTGTGTGTGTGTGTGTGTGTGTGTGTGTGTGTGTGTGTGTGTGTGTGTGTGTGTGTGTGTGTGTGTGTGTGTGTGTCACTTTGTTTTTACCAGCCACATAAGTAAGTTTGAGCTTTTGACTGCTTTTTTTGTAGCAGTTTTATAACTCTTCCAATATCCCAATATTCACAAATCCCCCTTATCCAATATGATTTTTCCCCTCAGGAGACAGAATATATCCTGAAAAGGTTCAACAGCGACACCATCGAAAGCGTCCTGACTTGTTGCATCACTGCCTGGTGTGGCAACTGCTCGGCCTCCGACCGCAAGGAACTACAGAGGGTAGTACGTACGGCCCAGTACATCAATGGGGCCAAGCTTCCTGCCATACAGGAACTCTATATCAGGCGGTATCAAAGGAAGGCCCTAAACATTGTCAAAGACTCCAGAGCCACCCTAGTCATAGACTGTTCTCTCTGCTACCGCACGGCAAGTGGTACCGGAGCGCCAAGTCTAGGTCCAAGAGGATCCTAAATAGCTTCTACCTCAAGCCAATAGACTCCTGAACAGCTAATCAAATGGCTACCCAGGCCACTCTTTACGCTGCTGCTACTCTCTGTTTATAATTCACGCATAGTCACTTTCTCTACCTACATGTGAATATTACCTCAATTACCTCAACTAACCGGTGCCCCGCACATTGACTCTGTACCAGTACCACCTGTATATAGCTTTGCTTGTTATTTTACTGCTGCTCTTTAATTATTTGTTACTTTTCTTTTCCATTTTCTATTTTTTTACTTAACCCTTTTTTTCTACATGTGACAAATACAATTTGATTTGATTTACAAGTGTGTATTCTATCTTCTATACTGAAGGTTTTTCATCAAGATATTATATGACAAGCTATTTCATTTATTATCTCCCCCATCTGCAATCAATTACATTTCCAGCATGTTTGCAACTACACCACTAAGCAAATGGCACCCTATTCCCTTCAAGCCGATAGGTCTCTGGTCAAAAGAAGTGCACTATGTAGGTAATAGGGTGCCATTTGGGGCACATCATATGATATATCCCTCCCCACCTGCACCTCATGCAGCCAGACCGACAACAGACATTATGTGTGTTTTATTATCAGCGAAAGCTGCTGGTGACTCATACATTTTAATTCAATTGCATGAACTGGAAGGTTTAGAGCCCAATCTGCCTTTGATGTTTCCTGGCTTCAGCTGAAAACACCTGCCCGGCTCTCACAGTGCAAGTCACAGCTAATATATTAACAGAGTATGTTCCTGAACAGATGTTGCAAAACCAGCAGAGATCACAACCCCAACCCAAGGCTGACTTGCTGATTTTTAGAGTCACCGTATTTGTGAGACTAGATCAGAGGCCATGTTGTGTTTATCTTCTCAGTAAATCTTCACATATTTTATAAAGACATGGTTTTGAGACACAAGAATTCACTTATACCACCGAATTCACTTATATCACTTAATATACTACACTGTAAAAATAGAAAGACACAAAACACCATGACTGTGGAATGAAACCATGAAAAGTAGTGTACCTAAGATGAGATTTGGTGTTTGGAGGGTGTTTGAATGTCAACCCAATGTAAGTAATTGGGAGTCCCATAGGGCTGGGCACAATTGGCCCAGTGTCATCCAGGTTTGGCCAGGGTAGGCCGTCAATGTAAATAAGAATTTGTTCTTAACTGGCTTGCCTAGTTAAATAAAGGTTACATTTTTAAAAAGACCTGTAGTGTCACACCCTGACCATAAAGAGCCCTCGGTTCTCCATGGTGTTTAGGTCAGAGTGTGACTAGGGGGGTGTTCTAGTCATGTATTTTCTATGTGGCTGGTTTGTATGGTTCCCAATTAGAGGCCTCTAATTGGGGATTATATTTAGGAAGCCCTTTCTCCCACCTGCTTTGTGGGATATTGTTTTGAGTATGTGCATGTTGCACCACTGATGCCACGTTTCGTTGTTAGTTTATTGTTTTTTGGGAATTTTCACTGCAAATAAAGATGTGGAACTCAACACACGCTGCACCTTGGTCCTTCTTTCCACACGACCATGACAGAATATCCCAAGCAAGGACCAAGCAGTGTGCCATGGAGGAGAAGGTGAGTTGGACCTGGGAGGAGATCAGGAGAGGTTGCGAGACCCTTCCTTGGCGGGAGTCGCGTAAAGATCAGGAAGGACAGCGACGACGCCGGGGGCCGCGGCCACAGAAACCCCAATATTATTATTTTTTTTGGGAGGGGGCACATGGGGTGGTCGACTGAGCAGCGGGGAGTGGCAAACTCTGGAGGAGTTCAACGAGGGGTACCGGAGAGAGGTTTTGGCGAGGAGTATGTTGCAGCGCAGGCGCGCTGAAGAGTGCCTTGTCAGCCTGGTACCATCTGTGCCAGCTCCACGCACCAGGCCACCAGTGCACCTCCCCAGCCCGGTATTGAGGGAGGGGCACATGGAGCTAGTGGCTGAGCAGAGGGAAGAGCCAGAGACTGTCAGGGAGGCGATGGAGAAGTTGGGGAGAGAGAGAGGAGAGAGATGTTGGTCAAGTGTGTTCTGCTCAACATTCGACCTGAAGAGCCTGTCAGCTGTTTGGTGAAGTCTGTGCTGGCTTCACGCATCTGGCCTCCAGTGCGCCTTCCCAGTCCGGTACGTCCTGTGCCGGATCCCCGCACTCGCACTTCAGTGTCACCAGTCCGGTGCCACCTGTGCCGGCTCCACACACCAGGCCTCCAGTGCGCCTCCCCAGTCCCGCTCCATAGAAGGAGCCTTCCTCTGCGCCGATGCCCGGTCCAGGCGCGGTTCCAGTCCCGCTCCATGGCAGGAGCCTTCCTCTGCGCCGGTGCCCAGACCAGGCGCGGCATCCAGTCCCGCTCCCTGTTAGGAGCCTTCCTCTGCGCCGGTGCCCAGACCAGGCGCGGCATCCAGTCCCGCTCCATGGCAGGAGCCTTCCTCTGCGCCGGTGCCCAGACCAGGCGCGGCATCCAGTCCCACTCCATGGCAGGAGCCTTCCTCTGCGCCGGTGCCCAGACCAGGCGCGGCGTCCAGTCCCACTCCATGGCAGGAGCCTTCCTCTGCGCCGGTGCCCAGACCAGGCGCGGCATCCAGTCCCGCTCCCTGTTAGGAGCCTTCCTCTGCGCCGGTGCCCAGACCAGGCGCGGCATCCAGTCCCACTCCATGGCAGGAGCCTTCCTCTGCGCCGGTGCCCAGACCAGGCGCGGCATCCAGTCCCACTCCATGGCAGGAGCCCTCCTCTGCGCCGGTGCCCAGACCAGGCGCGGCATCCAGTCCCGCTCCCTGTTAGGAGCCTTCCTCTGCGCCGGTGCCCAGACCAGGCGCGGCATCCAGTCCCGCTCCCTGTTAGGAGCCTTCCTCTGCGCCGGTGCCCAGACCAGGCACGGCGTCCAGTCCCACTCCATGGCAGGAGCCTTCCTCTGCGCCGGTGCCCAGTCCAGGCGCGGCATCCAGTCCCGCTCCCTGTTAGGAGCCTTCCTCTGCGCCGGTGCCCAGTCCAGGCGCGGCATCCAGTCCCGCTCCCTGTTAGGAGCCTTCCTCTGCGCCGGTGCCCAGACCAGGCGCGGCGTCCAGTCCCACTCCATGGCAGGAGCCTTCCTCTGCGCCGGTGCCCAGTCCAGGCGCGGCATCCAGTCCCGCTCCCTGTTAGGAGCCTTCCTCTGCGCCGGTGCCCAGTCCAGGCGTGGCGTCCAGTCCCACTCCATGGCAGGCGCCTTCCTCTGCGCCGGTGCCCAGACCAGGCGCGGCGTCCAGTCCCACTCCCTGTTAGGAGCCTTCCTCTGCGCCAGGGCCCAGTCCAGGCGCGGCATCCAGTCCCGCTCCCTGTTAGGAGCCTTCCTCTGCGCCGGTGCCCAGACCAGGCGCGGCGTCCAGTCCCACTCCATGGCAGGAGCCTTCCTCTGCGCCGGTGTCCAGTCCAGGCGCGGCATCCAGTCCCGCTCCCTGTTAGGAGCCTTCCTCTGCGCCGGTGTCCAGTCCAGGCGCGGCATCCAGTCCCGCTCCCTGTTAGGAGCCTTCCTCTGCGCCGGTGCCCAGTCCAGGCGCGGCATCCAGTCCCGCTCCCTGTTAGGAGCCTTCCTCTGCGCCGGTGCCCAGACCAGGCGCGGCATCCAGTCCCACTCCATGGCAGGCGCCTTCCTCTGCGCCGGTGCCCAGTCCAGGCGCGGCATCCAGTCCCACTCCATGGCAGGCGCCTTCCTCTGCGCCGGTGCCCAGACCAGGCGCGGCATCCAGTCCCACTCCATGGCAGGTGCCTTCCTCTGCGCCGGTGCCCAGACCAGGCGCGGCATCCAGTCCCGCTCCATGGCAGGAGCCTTCCTCTGCGCCGGTGCCCAGACCAGGCGCGGCATCCAGTCCCACTCCATGGCAGGCGCCTTCCTCTGCGCCGGTGCCCAGTCCAGGCGCGGCATCCAGTCCCACTCCATGGCAGGCGCCTTCCTCTGCGCCGGTGCCCAGTCCAGGCGCGGCATCCAGTCCCACTCCATGGCAGGCGCCTTCCTCTGCGCCGGTGCCCAGTCCAGGCGCGGCATCCAGTCCCACTCCATGGCAGGCGCCTTCCTCTGCGCCGGTGCCCAGACCAGGCGCGGCGTCCAGTCCCACTCCATGGCAGGCGCCTTCCTCTGCGCCGGTGCCCAGACCAGGCGCGGCATCCAGTCCCACTCCATGGCAGGCGCCTTCCTCTGCGCCGGTGCCCAGACCAGGCGCGGCATCCAGTCCCGCTCCATGGCAGGAGCCTTCCTCTGCTCCGGTGCCCAGACCAGGCGCGGCGTCCAGTCCTGCTCCATGGCAGGAGCCTTCCTCTGCGCCGGTGCCCAGACCAGGCGCGGCATCCAGTCCCGCTCCATGGCAGGAGCCTTCCTCTGCGCCGGGCATCGGAATAATATTTTTTGTGGAATTCCACCTTCATTTATTAAATGCTTTATTTAGACATATTAGAAACAGGAGGAGACAGACAAGGAGTGAAAGTAGGAAACAGGAATTGTACCCTAACTTCTGGGGGAGTAAGAGCATTTAAATTGGAATTTTACGCACTCAGCCACACTGTAAAAAATAATTATGTGGTGAATTGAAATTGACTTAAAAGCAACAACCAATAAATACTTAATACAAATGAATGCAAGTTGTTTCAATGATTTGTTAATTTTATTTTAGCAAAAAAATATATAATATATCCGACTTAATATGTTGCTCAACATGTAAGTATCTTCTATGAGGACAACCAAAGAGAGAAAATGTAGTGATTGAACTCATTGGGAGTCTGGTTTTAATCTCCTTGCACTTCCTATCTGTTTTCAGAGCATTGCGGGTAACATTTTTAGACTTAATGAGTATTTTACACACATGTGAAAGAAAAATATAATCTATATTAGCATTAAGCTGCTTGTTGTGCCATGAGATGTAATGGATCATGATGAACGAATATCAAAACGTCAGGAAAATTACATTCAATGATGATACGACCCATTCCCACATTTCCAACTTTTAATCGTAAAGGCAAATAGAATATTCTGCAATGCTTATTGTAAAACCTCTAGTCACTGCTGGTGGTTTGAGTACTATACTCAATGCCTGCCAGAATGGGTTAAACTGGCAAATGATCAGATACATAAACCAATCTTAAACATTAAAATACCCCAGAAGAAGTGAGTTTGTCACTGGCCAACACACAATACCCCATAATGTCAAAGTGGAATTATACATTTTTAAAATTTTTACAAATACATTTTACTAAAGTAATTCTTTAAAAAAAGGTGGCAATTCACTTTTTGTCCCAAATACAAAGTGTTATGTTTTGGGAAAATCTAGTACACACATGACTGAGTACCACTCTCCATATTTTCAAGAATAGTGGTTTCTGCATCATGTTATGGGTATGCTTGTAATCATTAAGGACCGGGGAGCTTTTCAGGATAAAAAATTAAACGGAATAGACCTAAGAGCGGACAATATTGCAGAGGAAAACCTGACTCAGTGTGCTTTCCAACAGACAATGGGAGATGAATTCACC
Organism: Oncorhynchus masou masou; assembly: GCF_036934945.1. Classification (NCBI taxonomy): domain Eukaryota; kingdom Metazoa; phylum Chordata; class Actinopteri; order Salmoniformes; family Salmonidae; genus Oncorhynchus; species Oncorhynchus masou. The sequence goes on from NC_088235.1 coordinate 32,288,745, forward strand.
TTTCAATAGGACAATAACCTAAAACACAAGGCCAAATTCTACACTGGAATTGCTTACCAAGAAGACAGTGAATGTTCCTTTTGAAATGTTGCACAATCTAGGCATGAAAGCTCTTAGGGACTTACCCAAAAAGACTCACAGCTGTAATCGCTGCCAAAGGTGATTCTAATAATTATTGACTCAGGGGGTTGAATCAAGATACATTAGTGTTTTATTTTTTATGATTTCTTTAACAAATTATTCTTGCAATTTGATGGAGTATTTTGTGTAGATAATTGACCAAAAAAAAGTCAATTAAATACATTTTAATCTCACTTTGTAACAACAAAATGGAGAAAGAGGGAATGTACAATTTACATACACTCAATTAGTATTTGGTAGCATTGCCTTTAAATTGTTTAACTTGGATCAAACATTTTGAGTAGCGTTCCACAAGCTTCCCACAATAAGTTGGGTGAATTTTGGCCCATTCCTCCTGACAGAGCTGCTGTAACTGAGTCAGGTTTGTAGGCATCCTTGCTTGCACAGGCTTTTTCAGTTCTGCCCACAAATTTTCTATAGGATTGAGGTCAGGACTTTCTGATGGCCACTCCAATACCTTGACTTTGTTGTCCTTAAGCCATTTTGCCACAACTGTGGAAGTCTGCTTGGGGTCATTGTCCATTTGGAAGACCTATTTGCGACCAAGCTTTAATTTCCTGACTGATGTCTTGAGATGCTGCTTCAATATATCCACATAAATTTCCTTCCTCATGAAGCCATCTATTTTGTGAAGTGCACCAGTCCCTCCTGCAGCAAAGCACCCCCACAACATGATGCTGCCAACCACGTTCTTCACGGTTGGGATGGTGTTCTTCGGCCTGCAAGCCTCCCCCTTTTTCCTCCAAACATAATGATGGTCATTATGGTCGAACAGTTCTATTTTTGTTTCATCAGACGAGAGGACATTTCTCCAAAAAGTATGATCTTTGTCCCCATGTGCAGTTGCAAACCGTAGTCTGGCTTTTTATGGCGATTTGTTGTTCTGGGATTGATTTGCACTTTTCGCACCAAAGTACGTTCATGTCTAGGAGACCGAACACGTCTCCTTCCTGAGTGGTATGATGGCTGCGTGGTCCCATGGTGTTTATACTTGCGTTCTATTGTTTGTACAGATGAACACGGTATCTTCAGGTGTTTGGAAATTGCTCACAAGGATTTAACAGACTCTACAAAAACAATTCTGAGGTCTTGGCTAATTTCTTTTGATTTTCCCATTATGTCAAGCAAAGAGCCATTGAGATTGAAGGTAGGCCTTGAAATACATCCACAGGTACACCTCCAATTGACTCAAATATGTCTACCAAGATGGCGTAGCAGTAAGACGTCCTGTCGTGTCGTGTCCAGTGTATATATCGTTTATATCGTTTTTTTTTCGTTTTACATATTTTTCTTCTATTTTCCTTTGCATATCTTTTAAAACATTTTGCTAAACCTCAGCTTCCAAATACTCTCCTGCAACCCGCCTCACCCAATGTAGCTATTTTTCCTAAAGTATTTATATTTACTTCGGAACCGGAACCCCTCAACTGAAGCTAGCCAGCTAACTACCAGCTATGCTAGCGGTCTTCAGCTAACCGGTCATCAGCTAACCTTTAGCTCGGAAAGCTCTAGCCAGTTCGAACAACGCGACTCTAACCAGAGCATAACGGACCTATTTATTTTTTATCCCCGGATTCCCACCGCAAACGGAACATTTCTCAGCTGGATCTTCACAACTAGCCATCTAGCTAAACCGCAACCCTGGATGTTTACTCCTGGCTAGCGTTTCCACCCACTTAGCTTGAAGCTAGCCCGGCCAGAGCCCCTGTGCTACCACCGTAGCATACTCCTGGGCTACAATACCCGGACCCACGACCGGTCTATCGATGTCACTGCTTGAAGAGGAATAAACAGACTCACCCCATCGCGACGTCCCCCAAAGGCTAACTCTCTAGCCCTTGCTATCTCCCTGCCTGCTAATTCGGCCTGCTAACTGCTAGCTTGTTTAGCCCCGGTCCGCTAACTGCTACCTTGTTTAGCCCCGGCCTACTAACTGTTAGCTTGTTAGCACAGGCCTGCTAACCGTCTGAATCGCCGCGTCCCAAACACTCACTGGACCCATATTTACTTTCTATCTCCTTTCGATTTTTAATTTGTTTATACCTTCCGGTAACCTGCCTCACGCAATGTGATACGGAATCGCTATTATTTTTAATTTTTAGAACACACTCAAGAACTTCCAGAAGCTAACCAGCTAACTAGCTACAAGCTATTTAGTCATTGTTAGTTTTTTTTTATTTATTTTTTTAACCTGGATAACACTCGCCAGTCCAGCTTCCCTGCCCCATCCACCGCTGCCCCCTGGACACTGATCACTTGGCTACATAGCTGATGCACGCTGGACTGTCCATTAATCCATTAATCACGGTACTCCATTCTGCTTGTTTATGTTTTATCTGTCGGCCCCGTTGCCTAGTCAACGCCTTTTTACCTGCTGCTGTTGTGATAGCTGATTAGCTGTTGTTGTCTCACCTACTGTTTTAGCTAGCTTTCCCAATTCAACACCTGTGATTACTGTATGCCTCGCTGTATGTCTCTCTCAAATGTCAATATGCCTTGTATACTGTTGTTCAGGTTAGTTATCATTGTTTTAGTTCACAATGGAGCCCCTAGTTCCACTCTTCATACCCCTGATACCTCCTTTGTCCCACCTCCCAAACACGCGGTGACCTCAACCATTACAACCAGCATGTCCAGAAATATAACCTCTCTCATCATCACCCAGTGCCTGGGCTTACCTCCGCTGTACCCGCACCCCACCATACCCCTGTCTGCGCATTATGCCCTGAATATATTCTACCATGCCCAGAAACCTGCTCCTCTTATTCTCTGTCCCCAATGCTCTAGGCGACCAGTTTTGATAGCCTTTAGCCGCACCCTCATACTACTCCTTCTCTGTGCCGTGGGTGATGTGGAGGTAAACCCAGGCCGTGCATGTCCCCAGGCACCCTCATTTGTTGACTTCTGTGATCAAAAAAGCCTTGGTTTCATGCATGTCAACATCAGAAGCCTCCTCCCTAAGTTTGTTTTACTCACTGCTTTAGCACACTCTGCTAACCCTGATGTCATTGCCGTGTCTGAATCCTGGCTCAGGAAGGCCACCAAAAATTCAGAGATTTCCATACCCAACTATAACATCTTCCGTCAAGAAAGAACTGCCAAAGGGGGAGGAGTTGCAGTCTACTGCAGAGATAGCCTGCAAAGTAATGTCATACTTTCCAGGTCCATACCCAAACAGTTCGAACTACTAATTTTGACAATTACTCTCTCCAGAAATAAGTCTCTCACTGTTGCCGCCTGCTACCGACCCCCCTCAGCTCCCAGCTGTGCCCTGGACACCATTTGTGAATTGATCGCCCCCCACCTAGCTTCAGAGTTTGTCCTGTTAGGTGACCTAAACTGGGATATGCTTAACACCCCGGCAGTCCTACAATCTAAGCTAGATGCCCTCAATCTCACACAAATCATCAAGGAACCCACCAGGTACAACCCTAACTCTGTAAACAAGGGCACCCTCATAGACGTCATCCTGACCAACTGGCCCTCCAAATACACCTCCATAGTCCCCGCGATATGCAACTGTTCAGGGAAGTCAGGAACCAATACACGCAGTCAGTCAGGAAAGCTAAGGCCAGCTTCTTCAGGCAGAAGTTTGCATCCTGTAGCTCCAACTCCAAAAAGTTCTGGGACACTGTGAAGTCCATGGAGAACAAGAGCACCTCCTCCCAGCTGCCCACTGCACTGAGGCTAGGTAACACGGTCACCACCGATAAATCCATGATTATAGAAAACTTCAACAAGCATTTCTCAACGGCTGGCCATGCCTTCCGCCTGGCTACTCCAACCTCGGCCAACAGCCCCGCCCCCCCGCAGCTCCTCGCCCAAGCCTCTCAAGGTTCTCCTTTACCCAAATCCAGACAGCAGATGTTCTGAAAGAGCTGCTAAACCTGGACCCGTACAAATCAGCTGGGCTTGACAATCTGAACCCTCTATTTCTGAAACTATCCACCGCCATTGTCGCAACCCCTATTACCAGCCTGTTCAACCTCTCTTTCATATCGTCTGAGATCCCCAAGGATTGGAAAGCTGCCGCAGTCATCCCCCTCTTCAAAGGGGGAGACACCCTGGACCCAAACTGTGACAGACCTATATCCATCCTGCCCTGCCTATCTAAGGTCTTTGAAAGCCAAGTCAACAAACAGGTCACTGACCATTTCGAATCCCACCGTACCTTCTCCGCTGTGCAATCTGGTTTCCGAGCCGGTCACGGTTGCACCTCAGCCACACTCAAGGTACTAAACGATATCATAACCGCCATCGATAAAAGACAGTACTGTGCAGCCGTCTTCATCGACCTTGCCAAGTCTTTTGACTCTGTCAATCACCATATTCTTATCGGCAGACTCAGTAGCCTCGGTTTTTCGGATGACTGCCTTGCCTGGTTCACCAATTACTTTGCAGAAAGAGTTCAGTGTGTCAAATCGGAGGGCATGCTGTCCGGTCCTCTGGCAGTCTCTATGGGGGTGCCACAGGGTTCAATTCTCGGGCCGACTCTTTTCTCTGTATATATCAATGATGTTGCTCTTGCTGCGGGCGATTCCCTGATCCACCTCTACGCAGACGACACCATTCTATATACTTCCGGCCCGTCCTTGGACACTGTGCTATCTAACCTCCAATTGAGCTTCAATGCCATACAACACTCCTTCCGTGGCCTCCAACTGCTCTTAAACGCTAGTAAAACCAAATGCATGCTTTTCAACCGATCGCTGCCTGCACCCGCATGCCCGACTAGCATCACCACCCTGGATGGTTCCGACCTTGAATATGTGGACATCTATAAGTACCTAGGTGTCTGGCTAGACTGTAAACTCTCCTTCTAGACTCATATCAAACATCTCCAATCGAAAATCAAATCAAGAGTCGGCTTTCTATTCCGCAACAAAGCCTCCTTCACTCACGTCGCCAAACTTACCCTAGTAAAACTGACTATCCTACCGATCCTCGACTTCGGCGATGTCATCTACAAAATTGCTTCCAACACTCTACTCAGCAAACTGGATGCAGTTTATCACAGTGCCATCCGTTTTGTCACTAAAGCACCTTATACCACCCACCACTGCGACTTGTATGCTCTAGTCGGCTGGCCCTCGCTACATATTCGTCGCCAGACCCACTGGCTCCAGGTCATCTACAAGTCCATGCTAGGTAAAGCTCCGCCTTATCTCAGCTCACTGGTCACGATGGCAACACTCATCCGTAGCACGCGCTCCAGCAGGTGTATCTCACTGATCATCCCTAAAGCCAACACCTCAATTGGCCGCCTTTCGTTCCAATACTCTGCTGCCTGTGACTGGAACGAATTGCAAAAATCTCTGAAGTTGGGGACTTTTATCTCCCTCACCAACTTCAAACATCTGCTATCTGAGCAGCTAACCGATCGCTGCAGCTGTACATAGTCTATTGGTAAATAGCCCACCCATTTTCACCTACCTCATCCCCATACTGTTTTTATTTATTTACTTTTCTGCTCTTTTGCACACCAATATCTCTACCTGTACATGACCATCTGATCATTTATCACCCCAGTGTTAATCTGCAAAATTGTAATTATTCACCTACCTCCTCATGCCTTTTGCACACAATGTATATAGACTCCCCTTTTTTTCTACTGTGTTATTGACTTGTTAATTGTTTACTCCATGTGTAACTCTGTGTTGTCTGTTCACATTGCTATGCTTTATCTTGGCCAGGTCGCAGTTGCAAATGAGAACTTGTTCTCAACTAGCATACCTGGTTAAATAAAGGTGAAAAAAAATATGTCAATTAGCCTATCAGAAGCTTCTAAAGCCATGACATAATTTTCTGGAATTTTCCAAGCTGTTTAAAGGCACAGTCAACTTAGTGTCTGTAAACTTCTGACCCACTGGAATTGTGATACAGTGAATTATAAGTGAAATAATCTGTCTGTAAACAATTGTTGGAAAAATTACTTGTGTCATGCACAAAGTAGATGTCCTAACCGACTTGCCAAAACTATAGTTTGTTAACAATACATTTTTGGATTGTTTGAAAAACAAGTTTTAATGACTCAAACCTAAGTGTATATAAATGTCCGACTTCAACTGCATCTAATCCTTCACTAAACAGAACTCGAAACACCCAAATAGTGTTTTCAACCTTTTCCAGTAGGGCTCTTGATTAGGTGGTGTTACAACACATCATGTCATGTTTCACAACATCTTAAGGTTTTGTCTCCTTCATGTTGGTGGCAGCTCAGTTGCCACTAGTTTTGGTGTTACAGAGTGTAACTATTCAGTTTTTGTTGGCCTATAAGTTAAAAGTGTAGGTCTACCGCACTGTAAAAAAAAAAAAATGTAAGGCAACCAAGCTGCAATAGGATAGTGAGTAGTGAGTTTGCTCAAGTTTTGGGCATATAGCTGAACCAACATACAGTGTTGCCTTCCAAAGCCAGACATTCATTTGTAATCTTACTTAATAAGCTTTATCAAAAACAGCTCTCTTCCAGCAGTTTGTTGAGTAAACGAACTTTAACACACTAGCTAAAATTGTTGTCCATTTGAAGTCCAGTCAATTCATATACAAATGTTGTTTAAGCAATTTGTTAAGTTGGCTTTTTTAGTGTGTATGTATGAAAGTCCACATCAAATATTCTGATCGCTAAGTATCAGTAGGGATATTGTCCCATTATCCAAAACCGAAAGAGATATGACATCAACCAACCTCAAGAAACTAGTCAACAGATGTTTTATTTTATTTAACTAGGCAAGTCAGTTAAGAATCAATTATTCACAATGATGGCCTACTGGGGAACAGTGGGTTAACTGCCTTGTTCAGAGGCAGGACAGCAGATTTTTACCTTGTGCAGCTCGGGATTCAATCCTGCAACCTTTCGGTTACTGGCTCAACGGTCTAACCACTAGGCTACCTACCGCCCCAGGTACATGTGACCACGTGAACATGAACAATAATCCTGTATGACACTGATGAATGTTCTGATGCACATATTGGATTTCTACACCCAAACACATCCACTGATTTCTCCTGTGAGGCCTTTTATTAATCCTTAATCAGTAAATAGTATGGCGCACCCTCTCACTTTAGTATATGATTACTTATCTATTTATTTCCCCTAAGTATATGTCATAAGTTATGTACTATGGAGGGCATAAAACCACTCTATAACACAGTATTGTGTAATAATAGCGTCTAGTATTGCCACTTAAGGGTAAGTCTAAGTAAGCTTGATGTATGCCATTGTAAACTCAATATTCTGAATGTCCATTAGCTGTAACTGAACATGAGATAGAGGGCCTGTCATGCCAAATAATGTCCCCCCCCCATTGGTCGAAATTCTGACTGGCTTATGTAATGAACCAAACCCTCAAGTATCAGGCACAAAACAATACATAGTAATCTACTGTTGTAATGGTATATCATTGTCATTCATTTGATCTTCAGATGTTTGCGAGAGGACTTTCTTTCAGCAAAAGTATGTTCTATTACGACTCAAATATTTATCTTTGACAGCCTCCCTATAGAATCCATTACAGTACAACCTCTCATTGAAACTTAGAACTTGGCAACCAGGCAAGGCAGTGCCCGAGGATAGGTATACTGTAAGCAATCTGATAGTTGAAGCTAAAATGGACACCAAGTATATAGTAGTTTAGTGTCCCAGTACCATCGCAGCTTTGTTCTGGTACGTACAGGATTGAGGTAGGTCTAAGAACACAGGGATTACCACAGTTCACATACATGGTGATCTACTGTTGTAATGGTATATCATAGTCATTCATTTGATCTTCAGAAGTTTGCGAGAGGCGTCTCTTTCAGCAAAAATATGTTCTATTACAACTCAAATATTTACACCTCAATGTGAGCAAGACAAAGGAGCTGATCGTGGACTACAGGAAAAGGCGGGCCAAACAGGCCCCCATTAGCAGTGACGGGGCTGTAGTGGAGCGGGTTGAGAGTTTCCAGTTCCTTGGTGTCCACATCACCAACAAACTATCATAGTCCAAACCTACCAAGACAGTCATGAAGAGGGCACAACAAAACCTTTTCCCCTTCAGGAGACTGAAAAGATTTGGAATGGGCCCCCAGATCCTCAAAAGGTTCTACAGCTGCACCATCGAGAGCATCCTGACCGGTCACATCACCGCCTGGTATGGCAACTGTTTGGCATCTGACCGTAAGGCGCTACAGAGTGTAGTGCAAACGGCCCAGTACATTACCGGGGCCAAACTTCCTGCCATCCAGGACCTATATAATCGGCGGTGTCAGAGGAAAGCCCATAAAATTGTCAGAGACTCCAGTCACCCAAGTAATAGACTGTTTTCTCTGCTACCGCACGGCAAGCGGTACCGAAGTGCCAAGTCCAGGACCAAAATTCACCACCGGAGACAATTTACACTAACACCCCCCTTCGTACACTGCTGCTACTCGCTGTTTGTTTGTTACCTATGCATAGTCACTTCACCTCCACCAACATGTACAGATTACCTCAACTAGCCTGTACCCCTGCACACTGCCTCGGTACCGGTGCCCCCTGTATAAGGTCTCGTTATTCTTATTGTGTTACTTTTTATTATGACTTTTTATTTTAGTCTACTTGGTAAATATTTTCTTCTTCTTGAACTACACTGTTGGTTAATTAAGGGCTTATAAGTAAGCATTTCACGGTAAAGTCTACACTTGCTGTATTCGGCGCATGTGGCAAAAACGTTTGATTCACTTGTATATGGAAACACCTGTATATGGTAGGCTATAAGTGGTCTATGTAATATGAAAGTATACATGTTTACTTTGCTATTATTTCAGACTGATCAAAGCCTAACAGTAATGCCTGCCTGGGTGTCATACATGTATATATATATATATATACACACACACACACACACACACACACACACACACACACACACACACACACACACACACACACACACACACACACACACACACACACACACACACACACACACACCTCCCATTCATGCTGTGTCTTCCTCCTCACATCTCACATGCACTCCCTCATCACAAGTCCACAACAGAGAAAGATGCCGAAGTTATCATCCATCAAACCAAGCCTTTTAAGGCTCATCAAAGGACAATGCACTGTCAAAGACAGAGCAGTGTATCAGACATGATATGACAGAAAGTACTCCAGATGAGGAGAATAAACTGTCTGCTGAAATGAAAGGGCTGCATGGTGTTTGGGTAATTTGAAAAAATGAGTCAATATTATCTGTCTTTATGATGAACGGGGGTCTGGGATATGAACACAGCAGGAGTTCCCTCCCTTGTTCCTGATCACAGTTTGATCCTTTGGCTTGAAGAATATGCTAAGCTTCTGATCCACCATTTTGATGGATTTAAGAGTTGAATATTACCGGGGCGGCAGTGTAGCCTAGTGGTTAGAGCATTGGACTAGTAACCGAAAGTTTGCAAGTTCAAATCCCCGAGCTGACAAGGTACAAAATCTGTCGTTCTGCCCCTGAACAGGCAGTTAACCCACTGTTCCTAGGCCGTCATTGAAAATAAGAATTTGTTCTTAACTGACTTGCCTAGTAAAATAAAGGTTAAAAAAAATATTCAATTGTTGACAAATGCCAGCAGTGTCCTTCAGTTCTGTGGTGCATGTTGGGGAAAAAAAGCAGCATTCTGAATTAATATATCATTAAATGACATCCAACTTTACGGTGTTCTCACTGAACATATTGTAAGACAGGGAACGAGATCAAGAGAACCGTCGTTGGCTACTGGCACTGAAGAATGCTATTCATTGTATAGTGCAGAATGCATGGGCGGAAGACTAGCACACTTAAACAAGCAAGCATGGTTTTGTGTATTTTTCTCCCATGACTTGTCTTTCTCAAATCAACCATCAAACACGACAGCTATTACGGTGCATTGCATGCACAGCTGGGTTGAGGAGTGTGCCCCATCGCGCAATGGGTTTTACAGACCATTATGTGGTGAAGAGAGCGAGAAACAGGATCCCTGTATGATTACACTGTATTCGGCGTGTCATTGATTTATTGTGACAGCAGAAACTCCCTGCAGATCCAAGTCATCAGGCGATGCTTTGACTAGCGCCAGACCTGGCTTCAACAGTATTTGTTTTCTTTCAAACACTTTATCTGCATTTGATTGAGCTTGCCTGGTGCAATGGAAACGATGCAGTTGTCCCAAAACTACAAACCCCAACGATCTGGCACTCCAGGCAGGCAGACTCAATCAAATGCTTGAAGTAGTTGAAAGAAAAGGAAAACTATTTGAACCCAGGTCTGACGAGTGTTATAGTAGGTGATATGATGCATAGTTTCAGTCCTGACCTTCAGAGCTATCCCTTTAAGACATTAATTCCAGTGAGAAAACATGAGGGCTAGCACGAGTGGAAAGCAGGCCATCCCATCTGTAATCATTATTGTAATAGCGGTCTCATACCTCCAAAATCACGTCGTTGTCATGCCTCCCTTTGAAGTGAAGTGTTTAAACTTGTTTAAATTGTTAAACTATTACTCAAAATGAACTAGTGTGAATGTTGATTAATCATTTATCACAATCCTGCAATAAAGAGGGGAAGGGTTTCTGTCTCTAATGTATCTGTGCTTCTGTGTTGTATTCTCAAATTAACATTTCATTTTTGTGTACAGTAGTTGTAATATCCCCAATCTGTTTTATTTGATTGTCACTCTCTTTCAGTATATTTTGCAGCTTATCATATGGCATGCATCTCCCAAGGGAATTCTCGACCATTATTGTCACAGCTGTGTATATCCCCACTCAGCAGATACCACGATGGCCTTCAAGGAACTTCCCTGGACTCTATGTAAACAGGAAACCATATATCCTGAGGCTGCATTTATTGTAGCTGGGGCTTTTAACCTCTTACACCTATGGTGGCGCTATTTCATTTTTGGAAGAAAAACGTTCCCGTTTTAAACAAGATATTTTGTCACAAAAAGATGCTCGACTATGCATATAATTGCTACTGTTCGAAAGAAAACACTCTGACGTGTCCAGAAATACAAATATCTTCTCTGTGCGTGCCCTTTAACGTGAGCTTCAGGCAAAACCAAGATTACTTGGCATCCAGGAAATGACAAGGATTTTTGAGGCTCTGTCTTTCATGATCTCCTTATATGGCTGTGAATGCAAGAGGAATGAGTCTGCCCTTTCTGTCGTTTCCCCAAGGTGTCTGCAGCATTGTGACGTATTTGTAGGCAGATCATTGGAAGATTGACCATAAGAGACCACATTTACCACGTGTCCGCCCGGTGTCCTGCGCCGAAATTGGTGCGCAAAAGTCACCTGCCAGTATTTTTCCATGGGGCACAGAGAGAGAAGCAAGCTTCCACGAACTGCATGTCAATGAAGAGATATGTGAAAAAACACCTTGAGGATTGATTCCAAACAACGTTTGCCATGTTTCGGTCGATATTATGTAGTTAATCCGGAAAAAGTTTCACGTTGTAGGTGACTGCATTTTCGGTTCGTTTCGGTAGCCAGGCGCAATGTAGAAAACGGAACGATTTCTCCTACACACAGACGCTTTCAGGAAACACTGCGCATCTGGTATGTGGCTGGGAGTCTCCTCATTGAAAACATCAGAAGCTCTTCAAAGGTAAATGATTTTATTTATTTGGTTATCTGGCTTTTGTGAAAATGTTGCGTGCTACATGCTACACAAAATGCTATGCTAGCTTTGCATACTCTTACACAAACTAGTCAATTTCTATGGTTCAAAAGCATATTTTGAAAATCTGAGATGACAGTGTTGTTAAGAAAAGGCTAAGCTTGAGAGCAAACGCATTATTTTAATTTTATTTGCGATTTTCAGAAATCGTTAACGTTGCGTTATGCTAATGAGCCTGAGGCTTAGTCACAATCCCGGATCCGGGATGGGGAGTTTCAAGAGGTTTTAATAAGGCAAATTTGAGAACAAGGCTACCTAAATTCTATCAGCGTATTGATTGCAGCACTCACGCGGGCAATACACTGGACCACTGCTACTCTAACTTCCGCGATGCATACAAGGCCCTCCCCCACCCCCCCTTCGGCAAATCCGACGTTGACTCCATTTTGCTCCTACCGTCCTAAAGGCAGAAACTCAAACAGGATGTAGCCGTGATTAGAACCATTTGGCGCTGGTCTGACCAATCAGAATCCACGCTTCAAGATTGTTTTGGTCACGTGGACTGGGAAATGTTCCGGGCAGCCTCAGGGAATAATATAGATTTATACAGTGACTCGGTGAGTGAGTTTATATGGAAGTGCATTGGAGATATTGTACCCACTGTGACTATTAAAACCTATCCTAACCAGAAACCGTGGATAGATGGAGGCATTCGCTCTAAAATGAAAGTGCGATCCACCGCATTTACCCATGGAAAGATAACTGGGAATATGGCCGAATATAAACAGTGTAGTTATTCTCTCCGCAAGGCAATCAAACAAGCGGAATGTCGGTATAGGGACAAAGTGGAGTTGCAATTCAAAGGCTCAGACACGAGACATACAGTATGTGGCAGGGTCTACAGGCAATTACGGACTACAAAAAGAAAACCAGCCACGTCACAGACAGCAACGTCTTGCTTCCAGACAAACTTTGCCCGCTTGAGGATAATACAGTGCCACCGACATGGCCCGCTACCAAGACTGCGGGCCCTCCCTCTCCTTGTCCGTGGCGGATGTGAATACGACATTTAAACGTGTTAACTCTCGCAAGGCTGTTGGCCCAGACAGCATCCCTAGCCGTATCCTCAGAGCATATGCAGACCAGCTGGCTGGTATGTTTACGGATATATTCAATCACTCACTATCCCAGTCTGATGTTCCCACATCCTTCAAGATGGCCACCATTGTTACTGTACCCAAGAAGGTAAAGATAACTGAACTAAATGACTATCACCCCGTAACACTCACTTCTGTCATCATTAAGTGCTTTGAGAGACTAGACAAGGATCATATCACCTCCACCTTACCTGCCACCCTAGACCCACTTCAGTTTACATACCGTCCCAACAGGTCCACAGACGACGCAATCGCCATCACACTGCACATACCCTATCCCATCTGGACAAGAGGAATACCTATGTAAGAATGCTGTTCATTGACAACAGCTCAGCATTCAACACCACAGTACCCTCCAAGCTCATCATTAAGCTTCAGGTCCTGGGTCTCAACCCAGCACTGTGCAATGTGGTCCTGGACTTTCTGACGGGCCGGCCCCAGGTGGTGAAGGTAGGAAACAACATCTCCACTTTGCTGCCCCACAAGGGTGCGTGTTCAGCCCCCTCCTGTACTCCCTGTTCACCCCATGACTGCATGACCATGCACGCCTCCAACTCAATCATCAAGTTTGCAGACAACACAACAGTAGTGGGCTTGATTACAAACAATAACAAGACAGCCTACATGGAGGAGGTGAGGGCACTCGGAGTGTGGTGTCAGGAAAACAACCTCTCACTCAATGTCAACAAAACAAGGAGATGATAGTGGACTTCTGGGAACAGCAGAGGGAACACCCCCCTATCCACATCGACGGGACAGTAGTGGAGAAGGGGGACAGTATTAAGTTTCTCAGCATACAAATCACAGATAAACTGAAATGGTCCACCCACACAGACAGCGTGGTGAAGAAGGCGCAACAGAGCCTCTTTGACCTCAGGAGGCTGAAGAAATTTGGCTTGTCACCTAAAACCCTAACAAATTTTACAGATGCACAATTGAGAGCATCACCTGGTATCACCACCTGGTATGGCAACTGCACTGCCCTCAACCGCAAGGCTCGCCAGAGGGTGGTGAGGTCTGCATAATGGATCACCAGGGGAAAACTATCTTCCCTACAGGACACCTACAGCACCCGATGTCACAGGAAGGCCAAAAAGATCATCAAGGACAACAACCACCCGAGCCACTGCCTGTTCATCAAAGCTGGGACCGAGAGACTGAAAAACAGCTTCTATCTCAAGTTCATCAGACTGTTAAATAGCAATCACTAACTCAGAGAGGCTGCTGCCTACATACAGACTCAAATCATTGGCCACTTTAATTAATGGATCACTAGTCACTTTAAATGTATATACTGTATCTTATACCATCTACTGCATCTTGCCTATGCCGCTCGGCCATCGCTCATCCATATATTTATATGTACATATTCTTAGTCCATCCCTTTAGATGTGTGTATTAGGTAGTTGTTGTGGAATTGTTAGATTACTTGTTAGATATTACTGCACTGTCGGAACAAGCATTTCGCAACACTCACATTATCATTTGCTAGCCATGTGTATGTGACCAATAAAATTTGATTTGATTTGAGGCCAAGCATGATTTGAGGCCAAGCATGATTTGAGGCCTTAGTATGATGGCATTACATAAGGTCTGTCCACCTGACAACCTGCTAGCTCGACCCCATCCCCTCCTCCCTTCTCCAGACCATCTCTGTAGACCTTCTCCCATTCCTCACTTCTCTCATTAACTCATCCCTGACCACTGGCTGAATCCCCTCTGACTTCAAAATGGGCCGAGTTGCTCTCCTCCTCAAGAAACCATCACCTGACTCATCTGACATCAAAAACTATAGACCAGTATCCCTTCTTTCTTTTCGTTCGAAAACACTGATCAACTCTCTCATTATCTCCCTCAGAACAATCTTCGTGCCCTAACCAGTCAGGTTTCAAGACAGGTCACTCAACCGAGACTGCTCTTCTCTGTGTCACAGAAGCTCTCCGCACTGCCAAAGCTGACTCGCTCTCCTCTGTTCTGATCCTCCTAGATCTATCCACTGCCTTTGACACTGTGAACCATCAGATAATCCTCTCCACCCTCTCAGGGCTGGGTGTCTCAACTTCTTTACGTTCCTGAATTGCATCCTACCTGGCAGGCTGCTCCTACCAGGTGATGTGGAGAGGATCTGTGTCTGTATCACGAACTATCACTACTGGTGTCCCCCAGGGCTCAGTTTTAGGCCCTCTCCTCTTCTCTCTATACACCAAGTCACTCGGCTCCGACATACTAGCACTGACTTTGCTGATAGCTACTTTATTGAGGAAAAATGTACTTACTATGCCTGTGATATGTGGTTGTCCCATCTAGCTATCTTAAGATGAATGCATTAACTGTAAGTCACTCTGGATAAGAGTGTCTGCTAAAGGACTAAAATGTCAAAGTAATTACTGGCCTTATGGGCATCTGTCATCTGAAGCAGAGAATAGCTAAACTCACACATTGTTTACATGCTGAACTATATGTTCTCAATTTAAAATGATACCAGTAGAAAATGTATATGACGCAAACCATATACCAGATTTTGTACATGCCTTTTAAGTGCTGACATACAAAATATTTTAGTGCAAATCCAACCCTTGTAATTTAGGTACAGTATGAAAATAGATGATGCAATCTCTATTGCACTCCACACTGCCCTTTCACACCTGGAAAAAGGAACATCTACTATGTGAGAATGCTATTCATTGACTACCGCTCAGCATTCAACAGCATAGTACCCTCAAAGCTCATCACCAAAGGAACCTGGGACTAAACACCTCCGTCTGCAACTGGATCCTGGCCTTCCTGACGGTCTGTCACCAGGTGGTAAGGGTAGGTAACAACACATCCGCCACGCTGATCCTCAGCACAGGGGCCCCTCAGGGGTGCGTGCTCAACCGTCTCCTGTACTCCCTGTTCACTCATGACTGCACGGCCAGGCACGACTCCAACACCATCATTAAGTTTGTTGATGACACAACAGTGGTCGGCCTGATCACCGTCAATGATGAGACAGCCTAAGATTTGTCATGGGTCTTCAGATCCTCAGAAAGTTTACAGCTGCACCATCGAGAGCATCCTGACGGGTTGCATCACTGTCTGGTATGGCAACTGCAACGCCTCCGACTGCAAGGCACTACAGAGGGTAGTAGTTCGGCCCGGGGCCAAGATTCCTGCCATCCAGGACCTCTAAACCAGGCGGTGTCAGAGGAAGTCCCTAAAAATTGTTAGAGACTCCAGCCACCCTAGTCATAGACTGTTCTCTCTGCTACCGCACGACAAGCGGTACCGGAGCACCAAGTCTAGGTCCAAGAGGCTCCTAAATAGCTTCTACTCCCAGGCCATAAGACTCCTGAACAGCTAATCAAATGGTTACCCCCCTCCCGGAATGTTGCTGCTACTCTCCTTTATTATCTATGCATAGTCACTTTAATAACTCTACCTACATGTACATATTACCTCAATTACCTCAACACAGGTACCCCCTGTATATAGCCCCGCTATTGATATTTACTGCTGTTCTTCATTCATTTGTTATTCTTATCTTTTACTTTTTTTGTGGTATTTTCTTAAAACTGCATTGTTGGTTAAGGGCTTGTAAGTAAGCATTTCACTGCCTGTTGTATTGAGCGCATGTTACAAATAAAAATCTGATCGGATTTATTTGAAATAAGGAGACGACATAACAGAGAATTGCAATGAAAACCAGCATGCTGCTAACGTTCTAAACACACACATACATACATTCATGCTACACACACACACACACACATCACAACTGCTGCAACCAGACTCTTATTATGATTGATAAACACTACGTAATTTAAACACTTGCCCATCAATCCCCCCTTCTTAAAACAAGTGTAAATATTGGACTATAGATTGTGCCTTCCTGTATTATATTTATGCTAAAATGTTTATTCTATTCTACTGAGCCATTTACTTTGTGTTCATATTCTTATCTTGTATTATTTATTTTTGCTGTTGCATTATCGAGAAGGAACCTGCAAGTAAGCATTTCGTTGGACGGTGTATACCATACGTATCCCATACATACGACTTACAAAACTTGAACTTGAACAGTGCTTGTTGGTTTCTACTATGGCACTAATCTTTTGAGCATCTTTGGTGCTCTGCCAAAGCATTTGATTGGTTTGACGTGTTGCGAGTCATCAGTGATTTACACTGGGTTCCGACTCCTCTAACTGAATTCTGCCATGGAACTTCACCAGGCTATTGTAATATATACTAATCTAAAGCGGGAAGCCTGGCTAGTAACAAGATTATTGTAATAGCTCCTAATCTTATGTGTTATGTTTTGTGTATTGTAACACAGTAGTTAGTGTTTTTTCAGAAAACTGGAAGATAAACAACACAGTCCTATGTCAGTAAAGACTCTGTCAATTCGAATGGGGATATCCCTATTCCTTTGTGTGTTTTCTAGTAGAGTACTGTGTCAAACAGGGATATTCCTCTCTGTATTTTTTGGCTTCAGTTCAAGTCCTCCAGTAAACCCTATCACACACTTAATCAGTGAGCTGAGCTCTGAGTGTCAACATCATTTGTCATCAAAGAGTCTCAGCAGTCACTCTTAATGTGATGCTCCGGAACATTAGTATAATTTCAGCCAGTATAAAAATAAAATAAACTTCTTCATATGATATGTTACGAATCCAATTTGTACAATATGTAACAAATTTGCTTTGCTTAAGATCCCGCCATTTTCTGGTAGTTCTCCTAATTTCAGTGGATGTGACAAAATAAGCAAGTGTAGAGAATCATTGTACCATCTAAACCGCTCTGAAATATATTTTCCATTAACAACAGAACAAATCTAGTGCTTCTTAGACTTGCTTTCAATGAGAATAGCAGAACTATAACACACATTTCTATGTGAATTTGGTCTGGTCGTCCAAAATGTTACATATTGCAGCTTTAAGTCAGGAGTGCAAGGATGCTGCTGACAGAACTGCCTTAAAACCTGCCAGAACTTTCATGGCTGCAAACAAATACATTTTGACCTTCCCTATCACTATCAGTGAGCTCAGGACTCAGTCGGGAGCCCTTTCAGATTGACTAGACAGGGGGGAAGCTAATCCACAAGGCCCTGCCGCTCTGACATTCCTTCCTGGTTCTCAGGACCCTTGTCAACATCCCAGAGGTGCAGATGCTCGGCTATCAGAGCCACTTCAGGAGGACTGGAGAGAAGGCATATGTCCCAGGGCACCCTTGTCCCTATTTAGTGCACTACTTTTGATCAGCGCCCCATAGGCCCCAAAATCCCACTCTGGTCAAAAGTAGTGCACTATACAGGGAATAGGGTGCCATTTGGGACTAGGACGCAGACAAAGCAGATAGTAGGATAGAGGGCTGAGGCTCTACAGCCTCTGCATATGATTTGTGATGTCAACTGTGTGTATTACAATGGAAAACATAGTCACCGCTTATCGTTTCATGTCCCACATGCTCATGATCTTATGCATCACTACCACAGCATCTTGGCTATTTTAGGGCGATGACATCACGTGTAGAGGTTGTGGTGTTGTCAAATTAACCACAAATTCTTGCAGGAAACTACTGTTTTAATACAATATAAACTGTACCAATGCACATTGATTTAAATAATAATAATACAATATACAGATCAAAATGTACTTTATTAATTGTCCTACAAAGTTGTTCTTATATATATTTAATGCATGGTTGGATGTGATCCACAGTAGGAGAGGCAACTGAGATGTTGTTTAGAACTTACCATTTGCAGTGTAGACTGTATTATCTCTTGGACTCAGCGTTTTGGCAGCAGGGCATTATTCAGAATAAATGCATTATCAGGGAGTGGACACAAATGACTAAATAAAACCGTTAAGCAGGCAACCCAATGGTCACCCAACAAGATTAATAGCAGGCATTCCTGCTTCAGGATTGGATTTATTTTAACTTTTATTTCTCCTTTAATGACTAGCCGTGAACGCCACTGTTAATATATCGCCCATGCCTCCAGATTGCCAATGAAACCCAATGACTAATGAGAATTCAAAATGGCCATTATCTACATTAATGTCTTTTCATTTGGAAAGTCAATACTGTGTCTGAGTTGGTGTGTGAGAGAAATGTATTCTAAGGTCGAGCAATCTGGAGTAAAGCTGTAATCTGTTATCTACCATCCAATTAAAAGTGTTTTTTTTAAGTGCCCCTGCCGAACACATAATGAAAAGGTATTTTTGCTTCTATGTAAAAGTACAGTAGGGTATAACCATTACATTTGTATTAATGAATTTCCAGCACTGTTCGTGTTACTCTTTTAGATAAGTGCAAGGTTTTCCAATCGCATTTAACAGCTACTACGCCCACTTAACTTTCATCAGTATATTTATTATCACACCAACTAGATTTAAATTATTAAATGCTTAATGATGTAGACTCTGAGAATGTGTTGTCCCCTATTTTCACCACAGAGTTATAAATGTTATACATTAGTGGGATAAATGAAGTAATACTTCACCCGGGTGCATTGCTGCCTTTAATGCGTTTCCCTCTGTAGGATGTATATTCTTCCTATACGGCTCCCAGAGGCAGAAGATACAGCTCATTTTAATGAAAGAGTCCAGCTTAGTAATGACTTCTACTGTGATTCATAATGAAATAGTCCAGCTTAGTAATGACTTCTCTTGTGATTTATATATTAGTAATGGAAATCGACTTCACATAAGCTAACAGGGGAGAAGGCATCTTTTGTAGGCCTTTAAATCCAAGCATTAGGAAAGACACATTGCCACATGCAGTTACATTAAAACCTGCTATTTCTCATTGATGTACAGAACAAAGTCTGATGGATTTCATTCTGGAAGCGAAAAAACAGTGTACACAGATAAAATATGGCCCACAATAACTTGTTTTTAGCATGTTGCGCAACTCATGCCTCATGCAATGCTTAGGCCATGGCTTAGGCATTGTTTTACCATCTCATTCAATCTTGAATATTGTTATTTTCATCTGTGATTTAGCATAGGGAACCATGAGATAGATGACACCCTTGAGAGGACTTGATTTTCATGTCTGCCAGTCCTCTTTTATACGTATCCACAATGGTCATAAAAACACTTTAATATCTCCCAGAGAAATTATTAAAGAAACTGTTTACCCACATCCTGCATGCAACACCACGGCAAAATTGTTGATTAATGGCAAATGCAAAGCTTTGAAAAGACGCTCCTGAGAATTTCACAATAATATAATCTGCTTTGTTATTCTACATCTGAAAATAATCTCTTCTTTCCTGTCTCTATTTGAACCTGGACATTGGGTTCTTCTGTTGAGACCACACATTGATGAGAGCTGGTTCAGAGAGCTGACCTAACGATACACTGTAATCTAGCCAGGATCACTGTGAAATTTACATTGCTACCACCACGTGAGATGAAGAAGCTCAGAACTACATGGAATGAAGTATGCACACTGTCCACATTTGTAAAATAGAGTAACAGAGTCATTCAGGATATAAAGTGAGAGCAAGGAGAGTTGTAGGGGAGAGTGGGGTAAATTGAGCCAAATTAAAATACATGTATTGTGTTAGAGGTTTCATAATGCTTGCATTTAAAATAAAGTAGATAATTTTAAGATTGTTCTATACATCAGTTGGGGTCTCTATAAACTTCAATATGAGGTCCTAAACCTATTATTAAAGTACATCCTTGTAGCTGTGTGGGCTAATATAGTCAAAATGTTTGCCTTGGGGTAAGTTGAGCCAATGGCAAGTTGAGCAAATTGAAGTGTTTTCTTCCCAGGCATAATGCAAGCCATTATCGCTTGGATATGAGGTAACAACAGGGCTGGCCTATGTTAAATGTGTTTTAAAAAGTACAGTGTTTTTTTAGGTGTTAAGGCCATGTTAAAATATGCTTAAAACGATAAAAAGACAAAAAGTGATTATGATTACGTTGATTTGTGTTTGGGAAATAATGATAGACGTGGTTTAAAAAAGTTATTGGTAATATATAATTCAGTACAGACATTCGTAGGAGATAAATGGTACCAAGAGACCACTTGTTTTTGGACAACCTATGTTTTCAAAACTGTTGTTTACATTAATTGTGATCATGTCCAGGGATACAACACATCCTGAAATATATGTAGATATCTTTGTTAGAAAGGATACTATATTTCCCTCGACGGAGTGATGCTGAATGTAAAAAAAAAAAAATAATCACAATTTACCCCACTTTCCCCTATACAGTGATAGGTAATAATAACAACAACATACCACCTGCTTAAGCCACTCTAGGTACATTATACCATATCTGTCTGCAAGATGGATACCCAAAATAAATCCCTAGTATAGGTCCCAAATGGAACTCTATTGCCTATATAGTGCAGCCCATCAGAGTTAAACATAGAGCAAGAAGTGAGTGGTACGCAGCCTCTTCCTGTTTGGTTGTTGAGTGACAGGAGAGGGGGCACCAGTTATGCTCCTAAACTGGCAAATCCCCTAAACTACCAGCCCGGCCCGCCATAACCTCTTCTTATAAGAGATGCAGTGTTGTGCTATGAAGGGGGACCATGTCGATACAGTAGTAGGCTACGCATAATTATTTTTTACCATAGACTGGTATTTCATGAACGGCATTTGATAATAATAATTTAAATTCACACCTTTATCAAAGCCATTTTTCAAAGTGGTGTGCAGTCAGTGCACCGACACATTTTTCTTACCGCCCGTTGTTAACGTGATCTGTGTCGCTAGTTTACTCATTGTAATTTACTCATTGTTAATGATGAGTTGATATGGTTTCTGACAGAAGTTCCCGGATGTATATTTTTGTACACAGCATCAAATTTACAAGAGCTGTCGTCACAACAATCTAGCTAGTATATACTGACTAGAGTATTTTCTTCTCAAAAGGGACAAAATGAACGTCTTCCAGGCAGCAATATTTCAATCAATATGAGTTATTACTTTGGGGGGGCTGTATGCTTTGTCAGTCAGCAACGAGACGATGGGTAGGTTGGCAGTGGCATGTCTTATTAACAGGACCATGTTGTGGGTGACATTTATCATATAGCTGTGGGGTCGTGATCTTCAAGCAAAATGCCACTGTCACACATACACATATGCATACGCACATGCATACACATACACATACACATACACATACACATACACACACACACACACACGCACATGCATACACATACACATACACATACACATACACACACACACACACACACATACGCATACGCACACGCATACACACACACACACATACACACACATACACCTACACGCGCACGCACACGCATGCGCATGCGCAAGCACACACACCCACACTGATCTTCAAGCAAACGTCACGGAGTCATTAAATGTGATGTGGGGCTTCTGCTTTGTTCTCTCTCATGCGTCAACACTAGTGATTTCACGCTGAAGTGAGTGACTAACTTACGCTAAGCCACACACATCTTTGCCTAAACTGGGACATGCTATGTGTAGAAAGGAATATTCCTGAGGGTGTAGGCAACAAAACAATGAGTGCTTTAACAAGCCGATTAGGGGCTCTATTCAATCCGTATCTCGGAAGTTCAGCGTTACAGAATGATTGAAAATTAAAGGAAATGTTCCCTCGATTGGCGGAGACTGCATCACAGTAAATGCAGAGTATGTCAGCTCAATCAAAAATTACCTTTTCATTTTTAACGTTTCGATGATACAGATTGAATAGAGCCATAGGCTTATTAGTTGGTACATGTAATATAGATCTCACTGACTATTTTAGAGAGATATGTTTCAATAATGTTTGACTTTTATCATGGGAGGTTAAATCCACAGGACAGACTGTTTCCTTTAGGAATATGATGAATCCAAGACAGCCATATCTACAGGGCATTTGGAAAGTATTCGGACCCCTCGTCTTTTTCCACATTTTGTTACGTTACAGCCTCATTTTAAAATGGATAAAATGTATTGTTTCACTCATAAAGCTACACACAATACCCCATGAGGACAAAGTGAAAACAGGTTATCAGACTTGAGAAATTATACTTTAAAAAAATCAATTTTAGAATAAGTCTGTAACGTAACAAAATGTGGAAAAAGTTGAGGGGTCTGAATACTTTCTGAATGCGCTGTACTATCCAGCTATCTAAAGTAAGCCTACTGTAATGTTATTAGCATCCAGCATTTGTGGTAATGATGAGTGGTGACTTGGAAACAATAGCTGATACTAACGCCTTGACTTGAAATGTGCACATTCAGAATGTTTTAGCAAACATTTTTTTATTGGGTTTATTTGTTTAAGGCACTGCGTATTTGTGCACCATTTTGTGTCTACTCTGAATCAAAGAGCAAGCAGTGTACCAATTTCACTTCAGGTAAACTGAAAGCAAATGGGGTGCTCAATAAAAACATTGCTGCCTGTGGGCCTCTGTTAGCAAAATCAATAGCCAGAGGACAAAGAACCTATAGTCATCACTTAATTCTCTTATCGCTGTGATTTAGAGGACAAGGGGGATGTTAAATAACTGTAAATCCTTATCTTTGACTTTGTGGGTGGTTTATGGCAGTTTCAACAGCAGCTCAGAGACAAAAAGTCTATATCTGCAGCAGGATATACGATTTATAGCTTTATTACTCTTTGTCTAAAAGAGCAGAGAAACATATAATTGAAAGGAAGAGATAGTGGCTAGCTGGCGGCTCAGGGAGCTAGTGGGGGCTGGAGGGGGAGAGGGGGATTAAGTATAATCATTGCGAGAGGCATATCTCAGTGACAGGTTTATGGGCGTACGGAGCTAGCCCTCTATTTTTGGAACTGCCCCTCTTTATAAAAATCACATTTTTTGATTAATCTGCAAACTGTCCAGATTGAGTTTTAGCATTTCTTTGCTTGACACACACACACACACACACACACACACACACACACACACACACACACACACACACACACACACACACACACACAGAGGTCACCAGGAGGACTAGGCAGGGGGAACCACATCCTCCCCACCAATCCTCCACTAGACTCTCCTCACACACCGTCTTCTCCCTCCTCATATTTTCACCCTCAGTGACACAAGGCTTATTGTTCCCACTGATGAGACCACAACGAAATGGGAATTAGGGGAGGTGTAATTCACAGAGAAATTGGGTGACACCGGATCAATAGATAGTCACAGCTTTCTCATGAACCCTGAGGGACCATTAGTGGAGAGGACTCCTTTGTTTGTCTAATGGTGAAAGGCTTGGGCCTGCATCCCAAATGTCTCCCTATTCCCTATATAGTGCACTACTTTTGACCAGAGCCCAGCGCTTTGGTCAAAAGTAGTATACACTATATATGAAATAGGAACCAGAGAGGGAAAAAATTAGCAAAGACAAATAAAGGTGATTGAGATTGTTAAAGCAGTAATTCCTGTTTTCCTAAAGATGCACCCTATTTCCTGTATAGTACACTACTTTTGGCTAGAAATGTGCACTATAAAGGGAGTAGGGTACCATAAGGTATAAACTTTTGGGCAATGACATTTCTACATTAGAAGTCGAGCAGTTTCAGAAATCCAAGCCAATGCAAAATTCAGAATAATCATAAGATCTAATGTTGTGAATTACTCTGAAAATTACATTATAGAAACCATTTTTTGCTGCCACTGTGTATCCTTGTTAATCAAAGACCATACACGTTTCGTACAGGAAGTAGATTCCTCATGTGTTCAGTGGACTATGGGAAAGGTCTTCGTCCCCATCATCAGAGCAGCCCTCTGGCTCTAGCTCTGCACTGTAGCCTTGCCAGAGAATGGAAATGCATTAGCCCTAATCTTATTCAGTGTTCAAGCTGATGACCCCTAGCATGTGACAAGTTCAATTCACAATTAAGTTCTTAAGGCAAATGCAAATTGTGGCCATCACTGTGATGCGAGCTTCTCTGCCCCACCTCCCACCTAAATGCACAGATCATTATAGCATTTCTCCTACTCAGGGAGCAGCTCCAACTACAGCCCATGAAAACCATGTGCCAATGAAAACCAAAGATATTCATTTGTGTATTATGATGGCGGCACATGCATTTTCAGAATTAATTAATTAATCAATTCCACCCCATCGAGTTGTGATTTAATTATGAATTATTTAAATGGTATGCCATGCATCATTTATGGATTTTATTTGCTAAATGGAGGAATGGGGATGTAGGCGTATCACAATGATTTAAATGAACACTCTCCAAGTGTAGACAGCAGAAGTAAGAGAATACTTAGCGACCGATCAAAACTGCACACAGGGCGCGTTGCTAATGGCAAAACACATTTCAGATTACAGATGAATAATTGACAAATAAGGCTTGAATGGCTTTTAAAGGGCTGGATTTACTTCATATTTATCTGGTCTTCAACCCGGTTAAACAGTACTATTACATTTACACATTATTTTGTAGAATAGATCATATGTATGGATTTGCCCCTGTAGAAAGAATGAACCAGTTAGAGTGATATACTATCAACCTCCTCAACACAAGGTTTTTTTTCTCTCTCACTTCACTCTCTTGTCAAGATGATGCATTGCCTAGAACAAGGACTATATTTAGTTTCAAGAGGGCTGTCAAATCGAACTGTCAGACTGCACATTTTGATGAAGCCTTATCACTCGTTCATCCGTCAATCAAGGAGAAAGTGCTCCCAAAGTCAAATTCAAGAGTTGAGAGAAACAGAGTTGTCTGACAAGCTAACATTTCACAGTCAGGGCCAGGTGACAGAGAGGTATTTGAAGGGTATTGTTATTTTCTTAATGGGCCCTCAGGAACAGAACTGCATCTCAAATGGCACCCCATTCCATTGCAATACTTTTTACCATGTCCCACTATGTAGGGAACAGGGTGCCATTTGGGACGCATCCAGGATGTTCAGGTAGCAGATGATAGGGTATAGCCTCTCTGGTATGAATTAGGAGTATTATCACACCACACACATAGATGCAGAGAATTTCAACAAATAACACTTGATTTGCCACTGGAAAAAAAGGAAAAATAAATGTTCAACGTACAATTGTAAGGCAACCAGCTGCATTAGGATTGTGGGTTTGCTCAACATTTTGGCATAAAGCTGAACCAACATACATTCTCAAGTTGAATTGTATGTTCACTCAACTTTGAATTTTAGGTTGAGGGAACATACAATTCAACTTGAAATTTACATATTTCCCGGTGTGCCTTGCCTTTCGAGTGAATTGTAGTTACCAACTATGACTGTATTTTTTAGCAACAGAGACATGCTTGTTGTATTCAATGGATTTCAGTCCTGTAGCCTTCACCAAGTGAGTGACTAATTGAATATGTTATCTTTATAATTAGGATCTTTATACATTATACATTCTACTTACAAAGCATGTAGAGGTCTGTAATTTTTATCATAGGTACACTACAAATGTGATAGACGGAATCTAAAACAAAAATCCAGAAAATAACATTGTATGATTTTTATGTAATTAATTTGCATTTTATTGCATGACATATGTATTTGATACATCAGAAAAGCAGAACTTAATATTTGGTACAAAAATCTGTTTGCAATTACAGTGATCATACGTTTCCTGTAGTTCTTAACCAGGTTTGCACACACTGCAGGAGGGATTTTGGCTCACTCCTCCATACAGACCTTCTCCAGATCCTTCAGGTTTCGGGGCTGTCGCTGGGCAATATGGACTTTCAGCTCCCTCCAAAGATGTTCTATTGGGTTCAGGTCTGGAGACTGGCTAGGTCACTCCAGGACCTTGAGATGCTACTTACGGAGCCACTCCTTAGTTGCCCTGGCTGTGTGTTTCGGGTCGTTTTCATGCTGGAAGACCCAGCCACGACCCATCTTCAATGCTCTTACTGAGGGAAGGAGGTTGTTGGCCAAGATCTCGCGATACATGGCCCCATCCATCCTCCCCTCAATACTGTTTAGTCGTCCTGTCCCCATTGCAGAAATGCATCCCCAAAGAATGATGTTTCCACCTCCATGCTTCACGGTTGGGATGGTGTTCTTGGGGCTGTACTCAACCTTCTTCTTCCTCCAAACACGGCGAGTGGAGTTTAGACCAAAAAGCTCTATTTTTCTCATCAGACCACATGACCTTCTCCCATTCCCCCTCTGGATCATCCAGATGGTCATTGGCAAACTTCAGATGGGCCTGGACATGCGCTGGCTTGAGCAGGGGGACCTTGCGTGCGCTGCAGGATTTTAATCCATGACAGCGTAGTGTGTTACTGATCCCAGCCTTATGCAGGTCTACAATTTTATCCCTGATGCCCTTACACAGCTCCCTGGTCTTGGCCATTGTGGAGAGGTTGGAGTCTGTTTGATTGAGTGTGTGGACAGGTGTCTTTTATACAGGTAATGAGTGGAGAACAGGAGGGCTTCTTAATGAAAAACTAACAGGTCTGTGAGAGCCGGAATTCTTACTGGTTGGTAGGTGATCAAATACTTATGTCATGCAAATTAAATAAAATGCAAATTAATTACTTAAAATTCATACAATGTGATTTTCTGGATTTTTTTACACTTTCAACTCACAGTTGAAGTGTACCTATGATAAAAATTACAGACCTCTACATGCTTTATAAGTAGGAAAACCTGCAAAATCATCAGTGTATCAAATACTTGTTCTCCCCACTGTACATCATAAGGCCTTTCTTTGAGGGCTTAGTTACACCCTAACAGTCGTCGGAAACTCCTGATTTACAGGCCACATGAAGCCTGCAAGTCACATTACGCTGGCTTGCAAAGTGATGTGTAATTCCTATTAGAATCTAGCCAGAGTGAGGATATCCAGCAATTATACATTTTTATCACCCACAACATGCATTGAGAATGACTGCTGGAGTACGGAAGATTGTTTATTGAGACTACCTAAATCATCTAAACTGAAACAACCCTCTCACCAACAGATTGCATTAGTTTAAAAAAAGTATGTTATTTATATTTGTGTAGCATAAGATTAATCAGCCAATCAATGCACATGCAAAAGCACAGGTATTAAAACAAGCAATTCGGAAAATAAACCTGCAGTAGAGCATTCTGGGAAATATGATAATGATGAATGTGGTTTTGAGCAAACATGAATTAGTAATTTTACTCAACAAACTTGTTCAAATTCAGCTCACTTTTTGCAGAGTTTGTTGACATTAGCTCAAATTCTTGTCCTATTGAAGTCCACTCAACTCGCAGAATAATGCTGATTAAGCCATTGGTGAAGTTGGCTTTTTCTACAGGTAATGACTTAGGCATGTTGCAGAATACAACATAGCTACAGTACATAGCCAGTCAGTATGGTCTTCCTGGATTTACTTGTAACTATCATAACATATCACAGTAAGTTCACTGGAAATGCACCATTGAGGCCCTTTGTTCTGCTAGGAGCTGAAATGACTAAATCCAAGTCAAGTAAGTCATAACAGCAGCAAGCAGAAGCTTAAGAGCTCACAGAAATAGAATGACATTCATAAAGAAATCCTTCACATCACAGAAAGTCCCCAGACATGTGAAGGAGTAATGCATCCCCTGTGGATGTTGTGTTATGGTGGGATATTGTCGTTAGCCACTTAAGAGTGTTCCCCAATGGCAGACTCCCTCAGATTCCTCCTCACCTCAGTGGGCTAGCTCTGGCTGTGAGCTCCCCTGTCTGCCCCCCCGGAGAAACGCTCTCTCTATCCTTCCCTGCTGTTCGGAGTCTTTCTGTGTTCCAAATAGCACCCTATTCCCTAATAATGCACTACAACACCATATGGGCCCTGGTCAAAATGGACCAGGTTTGGGCCAAGGTTAGTCTCTGCCTGTGGGGACTGCTCAACTCAACAGAATGGAACCAACAGACACTCACATTGTGTGACTTGTATTTTATATTGGTCTTTGGGAAAATACCCTGCTATTCACAATGCACGCCACTGAGGTCCCAAAATTGTATACTCTAGTATATTTACATTCTCTCTAAATTAACTGGTGCTCTTTTGCCACCTTTTGTGGTAACACCTGGTGGCTGCTTGCTCTATCCTTTCTCCTGAGGATGAGAAACAATAACATTGGTTAGTCACTGTGTTATCCTGAGTTTATTCTGCCCTGTGCTTGTCAAAACTGAGGCATATCATTAACTAAAGCCCCTAAAACGGATACATATCATCAACTATAGCAGTGAATAATGATTTTACACTTTGACTTCCTGATGGGCTGACCCCAAGTGATGATGATGGGCAACAACACCTCCGCCACGCTGATTCTCAACACTGGGGCCCCACAGGGGTGCGTGCTCAGCCTCCTGCTGTACTCCCTGTTTACCTATGACTGCATGGCCACGCGTCTCCAACTCAATCATCAAGTTCTCTGACAACACAACAGTGGTAAGCCTGATTATTAACAACAATGAGACAGCCTACAGGGAGGAGGTAAGAGTCCTGGCGGAGTGGTGCCAGGAAAATAACCTCTCCCTCGACATTAACAAAATGAAGAAGCTGATCGTGGACTACCGGAGACAGCAGAGAGAGCACATCCCCATGCACATCGATGGGGTGCAGTGGAGAGTGTCAAAAGCTT
The DNA here is from genome assembly GCF_036934945.1 of Oncorhynchus masou masou. Lineage (NCBI taxonomy): Eukaryota > Metazoa > Chordata > Actinopteri > Salmoniformes > Salmonidae > Oncorhynchus > Oncorhynchus masou. Next base: position 32,318,181 of record NC_088235.1, read on the forward strand.
CAAATTCCTTGGCATGCTGTGACATCTCTCCCACTCTCTATGTCTGCTGAGATCTCCTGTTTGGTAGTCTGCTTGTTGCAGGAGGCCAATTGGCAGCTGATGTGGCGCACCTGGGCAGGCTTGGCCTGCAGGCTTTAAAGGGTGGCCACATCAGCCAACACTCGCTCGCTTCTCTGACTGGCAGGCTGGCTTCCACCACTTTTAGTTTGTTGGTCTGTTTTCACCAGACAACACCCTCTCCACTCAGCCACACACTGCATACACTACTGATTCTACAGAAGTCCACAGCTTATGTTACATTTTTGGATTTATTATTATTATTTAGTTTAATACATTTATTTTTAAATTTAAGTAATGCGTGGTCTACCTTTGTTACGAACTATGAGCCAGGTCATAACACAGTGGGGGCTCATCCAATTGGATTGTTTTGGTAATATGGTACTATGTTATTTGTACATTTGGCTAATTTGTTTGGTTGGATTTTGGTTTGGACTCCATTGTTTGTGCATGGTCAGGCTGGAGCACCGTGTAGGGGTAGTAATTGGGTTCCGCTGTGTTGCCATTTTGTTTTGGTTGTCCTTCACATTATCAATGTACACTAGGTACAAACACTATTTGTGTAAGCATTTGTTGTTTGTCTAAATTGGTCATTTAGTTGAGTTTATCATGGGTAGTAATGTAGAGGTTGGAGTGCCTGAATGAAGAACTTCTGGAGTAGTGCACTAAAGAACAGATACCACAGATTGGTGAGCGCTAAAATATCAAATTGGATCCTAAGCAAATTAAAGATCTTATGAAGGTTAGTGTAAAAGCGGAACTAGTTGAGAAAGGATTCCTAACTGTTTGAGAGACACAGTTTGTTACTACAGTTCAGTCACCAGGTGTCGCTAGGTTCAAGTTTTGAGCAAGAAAGAAAATTGCACATCACTGCCATACTGAAATGGTCTCTTCACACAGACAGTGTGGTGAAGACGGTGCAAAACAGCACCTCTTCAACCTCAGGAGGCTGAACAAATTTGTCTTGGCCCCTAAGACCCACACAAGCGTCTACAGATGTACCATTGAGAGCACCCTGTCGGGCTGTATCGTCTGCAACCACAGAGATCTCAGAGCCGTTCTCCCTTCATAAGCCTCCACTGATGGACGTGACCCAGTCGTTCCTTCTAAATGTTCCTTTGACATACTGGCTGGTAATGTTCTTATCCCTTGCTTGCTAGCTAGCCATCTACGGCTAACTTACAGTCATGTCAAAAAGTGCAGCCAGAATAATAGCAAAGTAACTGCATTTGTTTAAACTGTTTTATAGTGACATTTATTTGGATACATCCTTAACAATGATTTAATGAGGCATGATTTCACCCGGTATGAAAATGTGCTCAATCCTCAGGACACTTGTCCAGAGGAGCTAGCCAACAACACAGCTAACACAATCACTTCAAACTGAAGCTGGAAAGACCACAAACTACAGTAGCTGCACTTCGTTTCATTTGACCTTTTTTCAATTGACATTTCTTTGTATATATATCCATAAAAATGATGCCAGCTGATTCATGATTTCGACTGGCTGAGAAACGCTGCCTGTCTGTCTCCTCCCGACTCGTTCATTGCTATGGGACAGCTGGAGATCGAATTTGAATATTGAAACAATGTTGGAAATGTCGGAGAGACAGACAGCAATGTTAATACAAATCTCCTCTGTTGAAAACTAAATGTTAATCTAAAAGAAATGTGAGATAATGTCTAGATGCTTTTTATAGTGGAGATCAAGTTTATAAATTACCTGGCTGGACTGATGTGACAGTGGATTGCTCAGTCAAATGGAACAGAGTAAATAGGCGTTTTAACATCATAGATTTAGCCGGTGGTAACTTGTGGAATAGACAACGGCTGGAATGCGATTTTAGCCCATCAGCATTCAGGATTAGACCCACCCGTTGACTACTAACGCTTACTGTTTCACCAACTTTATATGTCGTATGCTAGTCATGGCTCCTCCTATGTGACTTATTATTGCATTTTTCTGGATTATGTGTGTATTGCTAGGTATTGCTGCACTGTTGGAGCTAGAAACATAAGCATTTCACTGCACCTGTGATAACATCTGCAGACCTGTGTACGCGACTATGCGACTTTGATTTGATTTGACATAGTCATAGACGTTTTAGACCTTTTCAGAGTGATAGGCATACTACTCATTTAGAAAAGGCATTTGACAATGATCATCTGGTTGTCTGGCTGGCTATATACCTCCTTATCTGCTCTCTTCCCTCCTCTCTTATTCCCTCTCTCATCCTTTCATCCCCTCTCTCCCTTGAAGTCAATTACACCACTTGTCTCTGACATTACGGCTAATAACGTGGGCTGCTCTTGACCTTATGCTCATGTGTCTCAGAGCAGCAGATGAAAGGGAGACGTCCCCTCGTGAATGGATTAACCTCTGATATGGGATGAGTCCCACATAGTACCCTATTCCCTACACACTGATCTACTTTTGGGCTCTGGTCAAAAGTAGTACATTAAATAGGGAATAGGATGTCATTTAGGACCCAGAAATGGTGTGTGTCTGGGAGTATTAGGCTCCTGCACCGAGCACTGTGATGGAGCACCCATTCCCCACCCATCTCCGCACCTTCTTGCTATCACACGGCATGGTTGTGGTACTAAACAGGCCTTTGGAGAAGACTGCTTTTTAACTTTAGTTACAAATCAGAGATCAGCTCACATGGGCCTTCTGACCAAGACACTATAACATATAGAACAGGGTCAAAATGCCATGGGGCAGAGCGTTGGTCTAAGTTACATTGTTGTCAGAGCTTGAATTGTTTAGGCTAGTGCAAATCATACTGCTTTTTAATATGATAAAATGAAATCAGTCAACATGTAAGAATATATTGTAGATACCATTATGAGGTGAAAGTTGGGGACCAATAGTAGGTCTATCCATCTCCAATATTACTATATATTGAGCATTGCCATGACAATACTGCCCCTCTCTGCACAAAAGTATACATCACATGTTGGTCATCCCCACTTATGAATGATAATATTACATGCATTTTGAATGTTCCTAAAAGGTATTTCAGACAGTCACAAACTGCCCAGATCCATGACAGTAGAATAAACTGGATGATTAGCGTACTATATCATTACCATCACAAAGTATCTAAAATGACATCAAAATTGTAAATAACATCAGTCCATGATTTCTGACACGGTACATACTTAATATCAAAGCATGATTTCTCCATCAAATACACTGTAGCCTACTTACAGAAATGGCAAATTAAAAGTAATCTTGAATTTCATGATTTTTAGGTATATCATTGCACATATGCTTAAGGCTAATGTTCTGGATCTGGCCTAGTAAAATATTCCCACAAACTATTTTCAGACAAATTTTCACATTAAGTTAAAAATAACACTGTTCAAACAGACTCTCCTGTTGGCCTCTGTGTGTGATGACTGACAACCAATGATCCACATTATGTAACTGTTCACCTGGGATCTTGTGCGAAAACTAACCACCAGTCCTGGGATCCATCATTACACATACCTGGCATCAATCATTCCGTGCACCTGTAAGTCAACATGATACTCACCTGGACTCCATCACCTTCCTGATTACCTCCCCTATATCTGCCACTCCCTTTGGTTCTTTGCCACTCCCTTTGGTTCTTTCCTATTGTTCATGTGTAGACACTACTGTTATGTTGTCTCGGTTCATGGTTGTTGTTTTAGTTAATGTTTCACCTGCTTCTCTACTCTCAGACTCTCTGTTACTACTGACTCCAACAATGGAATTAGCAAGAAAACAGTATCTCCCAGAAGGTTGACCTTCTAAGTCAACACCATGACCAGCTGGCACAACTGGGGACGGCTATGGAAGAGGTTTTTCGCCACGTGCAAAGTCACGAACACACCCGGGAGGCGTTGTCTTCAACTAGCAGAGGATACTCTACAACCAGTCGACCCAGTGAGTCAGCCCATTCAACAACCTGCTCAGGTCAGCGATGCCCATTAGTCCCTCCCGGATAAATATGATGGCACTCTATCTAAATGCCCTGGCTTCCTACTTCAGTGCTCCTTCGACTTTACACACCAGATGGGAACTCCCACGGTCCAAGGTTGCCACAGTTATTTCTCTGCTGACTGGGAGGGTGTTGGAATGGGCCACGGCCATCTGGGAGAGGAGCTAGAATCTTATGAGTGGTTCATGGCTCGGTTTAAATGTGTCTTCGATCCTCCCCCGGTGGGCAGAGGGGGGTGAGCACCTACTCCAATTATGGCAGGGGGACTAGACGGCTGCCGAGTACGCGCTCACCTTCCGGACGGTACCAACATCCAGCAGATGGAACTAGCCGGCACTTCATACGCTATTTAGGTCTGCGCGAAATGGTCCAGATGGAACTGGCCTGTCGAGACAAGCTTTCCTTGGACACACTCATTGCGATGGCCATCCGTCTGGATAACCTACTTCAGGAGTGCAGGTACTCTCATTGCGTCTCTCCCTCCCTCAGTGAACACTCGATTAGGGCCTGAACCCATGGAGGTAGGGGTCACACGCCTCCCTACGGCGGAGGGATGGAGACAGTTGGGGCTCTGTCTGTATTGTGGTCAAGGAGTGCTCCAGCGGTGTCCGGCACTTCCTAATCTGGGATACACAAGAGTAGATGAACAATCACGTGATCTTCCACCTCCTGGGGCAGGAGTGAGTATTCCATCTTTATCACTCTTTGGTGTCCATCACACTAGTTGACTGACCCTCATGTACTGTGTCCTTGCCTCTCAATATCTCATACCCGCTCTCTTTTCCCGGTTCAAACCCTTGATAGTCGGCCACTAGGATCTAGAACCATTACACACCACCCATCCACTTATCCTCACAGTGGAGTCCATTCATCAGGAGAACATCCCCTTCATTACCAGTTCACAAGATCATCCTCGATCTCAACGCCATAACCCCACCCTCTCATGGTCGAGAATAAGCATCAGACTGGTCACCCGAATGTCGGACGACCCGCTTCCCATCCCCTGTGGTTCCACGTCAGTTGAGTCCTGTGGTTGCCCTTCAGCCCAACATCCCGGAAGTATACCAGGACCTGCGGGAGGTATTCTCCAAGACCTGCGCCACTGGTCTTTCTCCTCATCACCCCTTGGACTGTGCCATCGACCTGCTTGCCGGTTCCACACAGACGCATCTACCCTCTGTTGGTGGCTGAGACCCAGGCCGTGGAGGATTACATCCAAGAGGCATTCCATCAAGGTTTTATCCGCACGTCCACTTCTCCTGCATCGGCTGGTTTGTTCTTCGTGGCCAAGAAGGATGGCGGGTTATGTATTGATTATTGACTGGAGTCCAGCCTATGCCGTCAGATCCCTACTGGACTCCTGCCGTTGTGGGGGTCGGCTCCAGTATCTGGTGGACTGGGAGGTGTATGGCCCAGAGGAGCGGTGTTGGGTTCCGGTATACATTCTGGTGGGGGGGTGGTACTATCACGTCTTCTCTCGCTCCTTCCCTCCGGCATTCGACATCTAACAGCCGGTCCTGGGATTCATCATTACGCACCTGCATCTCAACATGATACCCACCTGGACTCCATCACCTTCCTGATTACCTCACCTATATCGGTCACCCCCTTTGGTTCTTTCCTCAGTCAGTATTGTTCCTTTGTTTATGCGTAGACGTTACTGTTATGTTGACTCACTTCATGTTTGTTTTAAACGTTTCACCTGCTTCTCGACTCAGCGTCTCTGTTACGTTAGGATTTGTGTTGCTTCTGTAAGTGCAGGGGGCCATGTATACTGTACAAACCAGAATAGTAGAGGATGGGGGGAAATGTATAAATAGACAGTTTCAGAGACAAAAAAATGTAGATAGAAACTACTACGGTCTGATTTCACAAAATTGAACCAAGTGTAGGAATTGGATGGGGATGTGAATGAGCACAAGCCACACTCTGCATTGCAGGTCTTCGTGTAAAACTACAATGGATAATAATTACATGATAGGAAATGCCATTATGTAGGTTTGGTGAACCAAGTGTTAAATTGATTCGTCACAAATCAGACCTCTATCCCTCCTCCTGCACCGTGCAGATTCATCTTATGCGGTAAGTAGGTTATTCTGCATGACCTTTGGTGCTGTAAGTGCCATTTTGCAAATCTTCATTCCACTTATTTAATGCAGGGTTCCCCTATTATTATTTTTAACAGCTTGTCAGGGGACCCAGAACATAACTATAAATAGTACATTGTAAATTGACCACAAGAATCCCAAACAGTATGACCAAACCTTAATTACAATCACATACAGTAGGCCTATGCCTCTTAACCAATTACAGTCTGGAGTGGATGAATGCAACAACCATGTCTCTAACAAATAGTTATTGGTGGTACCTCTACAATTCACTTGAAAAGGCACTCTGGTAAATATGCAAATAAGGCTTTACAATAAGCAGTGTTAATTTAACACTGAAAAGTGTGGACCTCCACACACAGGACCCACGGTCAGTGTTGATTTAACACATTTGCTATGCAATGTAACAAAAAATTTGAGAAGCCTTTGACGCATGTCCTCAAATAATGAGGAAGCATCCGGCCCCAAAGAAAGTCCTTATCTATAGAGGTCTTCAAAACATTTGCATTCCTGCACTACAAATTGTCCAGTCTGTCATAGCTGTCATATACAGTAGTCGTGCCACAAGAGGGCAGTATTTACAATGTTTCACAAGTATGACTAGGTATTTACACATACTCAGCCCACATATAATCATGTCAACTCTTCTCATCTGGGAAAAATAAGACATTAACATTCTGGCTTTGAGGACCATGGTCATGGCTGATTCCTGGAACTCAAGGGTTGCCGCGGAGTAGTCACATAACTTGGCCATGATAGCTATAGAAATCGGTAAGCATAATTCATCACATAGTCTATATCACATTAAATAATCTCACTCGTTGCCTACCATTTAAATTTTTTTCCACCACCAATAACAGTGTAATGCTATTCCATATACTGTAGGTTTGCACAAATAAACTGTCAAATCAAATCACATGCAGAATAAATGTAAATGATCAATATACAAAGTAGATGAATTAGCCCACAAATCAAGAACATTCAAATGCATATTCCCATGAAACTGATTGAGATCAAATGATTGGTATGCAGATGCAGTTTGGATGTTTCACTGGTAAAATGTGAAGAATTATCATTCACAATTGACAGTGATGATGGCCTATTATGAAATTAGGTATGCCTAAGGCTGTGTTTACACAGGCAAACCATTTTTTTATTTTATGTATATTTTTTACAAAACAGTGTTTTGACCATCAGATCAGCTCAAAAATATCAGAGACCAATTAATGTAAGAAAATAATCAGAAACGCAGCCTGTGTGGGCAGATGTAGGATGCATTTTATGCATATTTTAAAATTATATTCAATAGGTTACATCTGTCAGCAAAACTTTGAAAATTATTACATTTTTATTTTATTTTAAATGTAAAAAAACAACTCTAGCACCCCCCCCCCCAAAAAAAAGACACCACCAAACCACTGCACCTTGATTCAATGTGCAGTCTTATCATGGGTACAGCATTGTTGATAAAGATACCAAACACACAGCATTATCTATGGAATGAAAACATAGCTCATAGCTGTATAAGACTCGCTCTGTGTGTGTGTGTGTGTATAAAGCCAGTGCAAAATCATTAAGATAGATAAATACATAATAAAGGGGGTCAATGTAAATGATCCAGGTAGCCATTTGATGAACTGTTCAGCAGTCTTATGGGTTGGGGGTAGAAGCTGGTTATCATTTTGTGAACCTTTAGATTTACAAGACGCTGCCTATGTACTGCACTTTATAAAGTGATGAACTCAGACTTCTGATTGCTTTTCACAGTCCCTCAAAATCAATACAAGCTTTGAGAGACTGGCTGTGTGATAGATTGATGATGTGATGTAAAAAAGTCACCTGATCTATCACAGAGCCTGGGCGTATTCCACATTGCAGCAGACATTAAAAAGACGAGTCGAGACCGACTGTTCTGCAAATCACCTTGCAACGTGAACAACTACTCAATATTACTTGAAGATCAGTCAGTCACAATTTACCCATGATACATCACGGTTTTATGCTCTTAAGCACAGCCCTTGTCAAAGCATCCATTACCAACGGTCTCCCCTGATAACATAAGTTCTTCCCAAAACTATTTTAACACCTTCAAGAAAAACCCTTGTCAGCTATTAGAAAAAGCAATGTGTAACCATGGACTTTATTATATAACTCCCTGACCAAGCAATGGTCCTATTTAATTATGTATATATACACTGCTCAAAAAAAGGGAACAATTAAACAACACAATGTAACTCCAAGTCAATCACACTTCTTGTGAATCAAACTGTCCACTTAGGAAGCAACACTGATTGACAATACATTTCACATGCTGTTGTGCAAATGGAATAGGTGGAAATTATAGGCAATTAGCAAGACACCCCCAATAAAGGAGTGGTTCTGCAGGTGGGGACAACAGACCACTTCTCAGTTCCTATGCTTCCCGGCTGATGTTTTGGTCACTTTTGAATGCTGGCGGTGCTTTCACTCTAGTGGTAGCATGAGACGGAATCTACAACCCACACAAGTGGCTCAGGTAGTGCAGCTCATCCAGGATGGCACATCAATGCGAGCTGTGGCAAGAAGGTTTGCTGTGTTTGTCAGCGTAGTGTCCAGAGCATGGAGGCGCTACCAGGAGACAGGCCAGTACATCAGGGGACGTGGAGGAGGCCGTAGGAGGGCAACAACCCAGCAGCAGGACCGCTACCTCCGCCTTTGTGCAAGGAGGAGCACTGCCAGATCCCTGCAAAATGACCTCCAGCAGGCCAAAAATGTGCATGTGTCTGCTCAAACGGTCAGAATCAGACTCCATGAGGGTGGTATGAGGGCCCGACGTCCACAGGTGGGGGTTGTGCTTACAGCCCAACACCGTGCAGGACGTTTGGCATTTACCAGAGAACACCAAGATTGGCAAATTCGCCACTGGCGCCCTGTGCTCTTCACAGATGAAAGCAAGTTCACACTGAGCACATGTGACAGACGTGACAGAGTCTGGAGACGCCATGGAGAACGTTCTGTTGCCTGCAACATCCTCCAGCATGACCGGTTTGGCGGTGGGTCAGTCATGGTGTGGGGTGGCATATCTTTGGGGGGGGGGGTCGCACAGTCCTCCATGTGCTCGCCAGAGGTAGCCTGACTGCCATTAGGTACCAGGATGCGATCCCCAGACCCCTTGTGAGACCATATGCTGGTGCGGTTGGCCCTGGGTTCCTCCTAATGCAAGACAATGGTAGACCTCACGTGGCTGGAGTGTGTCAGCAGTTCCTGCAAGAGGAAGGCATTGATGCTATGGACTGGCCCGCCCGTTCCTCAGACCTGAGCACATCTGAGACATGTCTCGCTCCATCCAACAATGCCACGTTGCACCACAGACTGTCCAGGAGTTGGCGGATGCTTTAGTCCAGGTCTGGGAGGAGATCCCTCAGGAGACCATCCGCCACCTCATCAGGAGCATGCCCAGGCATTGTAGGGAGGTCATACAGGCACGTGGAGGCCACACACACACTACTGAGCCTCATTTTTACTTGTTTTAAGGGCATTACATCAAAGTTGGATCAGCCTGTCGTGTGGTTTTCCACTTTAATTTTGAGTGACTCCAAATCCAGACCTCCATGGGTTGAAAAATTTGATTTCCATTGATCATTTGTGTGATTTTGTTGTCAGCACATTCAACTATGTAAAGAAAAAAGTATTTAATTCATTCAGATCTAGGATGTTATTTTAGTGTTCCTTTTATTTTTTTGAGCATTATATATATATATATTTTTTTTTTTACAGAGTAGACCATAGATCTACGCATTCAGCAGGCATTGAAATTTCAATGTACACTAACAAATTATAACAGAGATCCATTAAATCAGCATGGATACAGAAATTACAATGAACAAATGTATTCACTCACATTTCCCTCCTCAGATGACCTCCCTACTATGAAAAATCCTTCCAGCTACTGAGGAAAGGAGGCATTTTTGCCATTGATAATGTGAGTATTTCAATATAGCTCAGTCACGTAGGATGTTGGCCATAATTCAACAAAGTATCTATTCAATTTTGGCATTCAGAACCAAATTAACGTTCGTCAAAGACTACCACAACAGTTAATCTCAAATCAAATGAAGGGCATGCGTAAGCAACTAAGAAAAAAATTATTACAGTGCTCAGTGCTTTAGTTCTGTGGAGTGGGAAGGTAGTGAACCCTGCAGCTGATGTGGACACCCAGGCCACGTGGCAGATGGGCTAACACTGGCCTTCAAACTAACTATGTAGGAGACCGGTGTTTAAACTGTAAAGTGTGAGACACTGGCCTATGCTGTAATAAACTGCAGTACCTTGGCTTGGATTCAATCCGTAGTGCTGAAGACCCGCGCTATTGGGCGATTGATATTTAAAGGCAATGTTCCTTTGTTCAAGGAGACTGCATTCAAGGTAAACGCTGCATATAAGGGCTCAACCTTCACATTTCAAATCGCGCTATAACGCATCGTCTCGTGTCAGATGGCGTCACTTCTCCGTGACGTGCTAATGTAAGACAATGGATATAACGCAGATCTTCCTCGCTATGGATTGAATCTAGCCTTTAGTGAACTTTAATGATAATCAGCTGGTACTTGCCATCTTTTTAGTACAAGCACGGACTCTTCAATTGTCATGTCATTAATTCAATTAGTGTTATGCTGACTTGAATAACTGTCATGAAATGGTTTAAATGAAAGGACCAAAGTAACAAAGGTAATGTTTACAATTCTACACATGTTGTACACAGGTGAGTCATACTTTCACTATATACTTGTTTGTTTCAAATTTTCATTATGGTTGAGCTGTACATTCAAAACTAGTGACTTGTTGGCTTGTATATTTTCATTTTGTCCAACTGTATGAAGGGGTGCCATGATATATGAAGGAAGAAAGGATTGACTTGTTTAAAGACTTTATTGTAAAGGTAGACACACGAGTGGACTTGGTTTCTGACCAATGTCCCAGTCATATCATTTATACACAGCTATGGGAAGGGGAGGTGGAGGATACACTCAATGGTTTCGCTTTTCCTTTTCAAATCCCATTTGGCATTGTCGTGCAAATTTACCATGTTCAACTCGGAAGCAGGTTAGTTAATCAAGATAGTACAAGTCTGCTAATGACCGCAGAGTGGGTAAGCAATAAGCATCGTTAACAAATCCTCAAGAATATTAGCTAAATAAATCAACGTTTAAGGTCTCTGAAAATTGATGATGAGCATAGTAGGAGCCGTCCCAACAACAGGCAAAGCGTTGCTAACCGAATGCTACTATATGTGCAACTGAAACAGGGAAAGATGGGACATAAATATAGTTGGGAAAAAAAGGTATAATGTAAATTTGACTGTGTGCAAAACAGTTCAGGATTATCATATGATATAATAATAACATTATTATACATATTTAAATCAAAGCATACATCTTCATACAACCCCCCTCAGACTGTACAATCCAATGAGCCAAACCAATAAAGCAAAACGCTTTAGGATGTATTTCACTAGTGGTACAGCACAGTATAGAAACAAACACATGACTTGATAAATAGCAGACCTAGTAGTACTAGCCTACAAACCATATGAAAGGAAATAAGTGGCTGATAGGGTTGGGGATCCATCTAACTGACAGTACTGAGGGCTGTTGGGCAGGGCGTGTTGTTGCTTTAGATTAGATTAATCCCTTTGAGACATTACTTAATGGTGGTTGGGCTGGAAATACATAAGGCCAAATTATTCTGCGATTCCCTAAATTAAATGAAATACAACAACTTCACTACACAGGATGGCTAGATACTTATGCTTCCAGCTCCAGTCCCAGTCCCAGTTTGTGGCCACCGGAGTTAATGCTTTTTCCATCAACCAGTGCAGACAGGACGAGTTTCATACCTGCAGAAAAATAAACAACAACTTGGCTACAACAGCCCACTTTGGAGATGGTTGGCAACGCTTTTGTAAAGTAGTGAGAGCCAGTTCTTACCTGGCCGCAGTGTTTGGGTATAGCCAACTCCCACCAAGCTGGCATTGTTAACTTTAGCCTGGAAAATATAACAAAATACACAATTAAAAAGGTATCCTCCGGAACTTTGGCGACTACTATGTATTTTTTTTAGCTCCCGCTTTGGGCTGGATGTGTCAATGTGTAGTTCATACATGCATAATCTATGAGCAGAATTACTGTCTTACCTCAATTAGCCATGAAATCCCTAGCTTAAAAGCAAAAGGACAATTCTGGAACCTGTGCTACAATATTTTCCCAGACCTGCCAACCCTGTCAAACTTTTTAGAGTAACAGACACACGCAGCAAATGGGAGATTCAACCAAGTTTAGTCTCTATAGTAGAGGAACGCTTGTCACCTCTCAAACAGGGCCAATCACTAGGCCAGCTCACAAGCAAAATCATTTTAAGAACAAAAAAAATAAATCTCATCGACACAGACTGCAAACTGGTTACGTGAAGCTACCGCAAAGACAATCTGAACGCTGCTCGCTTGAAGAGTCCGCTGTTTCAGCCTATATAAAAAGGTGCCTATTCTATTTCTTTGCGGCGCATACACCATTTCAGATTTTCGATATGGATAAAATTTCCAATCTAGTGTAAAGGCATTTTAGAAGCATTGTCTCTATAGCGAATGCTGGACACTCATTCATTCTTCATCCCGACTCGATTTAATGCCAAGATGTTTATATAGATTTTTTATTATGCTTTTTTTTTTTTTACATGGATCATAATTACAGTCTCAGGTTGAGTGATCCTCGTAATGTTACATGGAAAGTACAACTAATGGGATGCAGAATTAAATGTATATCACACTCGCACAAATGCGACCAGTTATTTTTTGTATTTGCATTTAATTTCTTTCACTAGCAAATGTGAGTGAACTGCTGGCACTTTAGAGCCCACTGAATGTCCATCTTATGCTCGTTAACGTTAGCTTGAAAAAATTTGTGTTTACTTTTCCACAACACAGAGTCGAAAAGTGATTTGTGCATGTGTTTACGTACAGCTGGCAGTCGGCAAACTCAGCATCACAACAAACAGGAGGGCAGACAGGGGGTAGCTACGTAGAATAATGATGTATTAAGTCTCCATGTCCGTTGACACAAATGCCGTACATGTCTGTGTGCTGCAGCTTGATTTCCCCCCCCCCACCAGGCCCTATTCATTTCTACATACCTTTAACTCGGATCTCGTACATGGACAGAGAATTGCGTAGTTGGTATGCAAAATGCGTGCATGTTGGCAGGTCTGTTTGCCTTGTGGGCCAGCCCTCTGGCAATTCTAGTTCAACCAGTAAGCTTCAGCCCCTCGCCATATGAGTGACAGCTAGCAAGAAGCACCCACAGCAGAGAGAGAGCAATGATGTGTTGCACATATGTGATGTAGTACACCATTTTCGGGGACCACTTTTGGCTTGTGAGCGCTACTTTCAGAACTACTGACTAAAAACTATACAAAAGTACCGGATAATTCCTTTAAACACTGGAATACAAAGTGTTATATGATAATTATTGTCACGGTATAAAAAAATTTAAAAAAGTGTGAACTCCAGTTACTTCCTAAATTTCGCATTTAACAAAATACTAAATCTCACAGAACCAGTCTCTGAATATTGAACACAGCTGTAAAGTCTGGCATACAAAACGTATAAACAAGACAAGCAAAAGAGCAGCACTCACAGATATGGAGGTACTGGAGTCCAGCTGGTACTTGGCAGCGATGCCAAAGCGGGTGCTGTTGCTGCCTGCTGTCCAGGCCAGGTTCACAGCAGTCTCCAGCTGGTCATTCACCTTCTGGTAGATGGACCCTCCAAACTCTGTGCCATCATTACTGGGAGATATGAAATAAGCAGACATACATTATGTTATCCTTGTCTGATTAACTGCTCTTTTTGTTTGATAACTCAATTAAAAGATTAACTGAAATGCTCAAATCCACCTACAATTTATCAAAATCAATTGCTAAAACATTTCAGTTCACCTTTAAGCACAAAGGAGACTCCTCTTTCTAACCATGGTAGAAAAATTCACCCTTGTCACTAGTGCCGAGACATACAGTGAGTTCACCAAAGTACAATCGATATGAAGCTTACACATTGGTGTGCAGCTGGAAATCTCCTGTCTTATAGCCAACAGCGAAGTTGCTCTGGGTCATTTTGGACTTGGCCGTGTCGAAGGTCATCTGATAGCCAGCCAGCCATCCCTCGTATCCGGCCACCGCTGCCCCATGGATGGCCGGGCCGGCAAAGTCAAAGTCTACGTCCACACCCAGGTTGACGTATTCACGCTTATAGGCAGTCTTCACCTTCCCACTCTTCTTGCTGTTAGAAAAAAAAAGTATAGAGAGGGGGGTAAAAAGAGGATTAATAAACATCTGATATCTCGGTTGTTCTTGTTCAGTCTTCCCTGGTTATTTTCAATAAAGAAAGTCTGGTGGATTATGCAGTGCCGAACATGCACAATAAATGTTAGATTCCAGGGTCTCAAAAGACTGGTGAGAAACATTAATTTATGCTTGAAACTAAAAAAAAGGCACAAACTTTACCCAGAATTTGGTGAGAATTGGGTGTCGAATGTAAGTTTCAGTCCTTTGGTGATCTATGGAAGAAGAAAACTAAGCATAACCAAATAGAATGCTCACAAATCACTTGAGTTAGACTGGTTTCTCCACTACCTGGTCTTCAACAGTGATCTCAGTCCCCAGAGTATTGTCTGTGGTCCACTTCTCTGTGAAAGTCAGGCCGTATTCACCCCATTTGTACTTGGTCTCCAAGTTCCCGTTGACTTTGCTGGTGTCAGTGTTGGAGGAGCCGGAGGTTTTGAATTCCTAAAGGACAATTACAACAGAGTTAGTTAGGAGTTGTAGGCTATCCTATCCTTTGATATACAAGAGCATAATGCACAGTAATTCCCTGGCAGGATGGAATAGCCAAACTCACCACTCCACTTGAAGACTTGGTCTTGACATCAAGTTTCACCAATCCAAAACCTTATGAAGAACAAATCATAACATTCAGACCACCACATGTTCCCTTGTATGGTAAGGTTCCTTTGCATTTCAATATTTGACATACGGACCACTACATGGAGAATACTGATCCATACGGTTCAACTGTGACATGGCTTGAACAAATTGAATGTCTGGTTGTCATCATGTTTCCTTCCTGTGAAATGCCCTGTCAGTGTGAAATATGTTCTGTGGATTGATGTCAACATTACCTTTTAGGCTACTGGCAAGTCCTTCAAATTATTTTTTAGATATACCTTGTGTAGGGGTAACAAAACACAACCATGTTTTTCCATTTCTAAAGGACTCCCATATATGAAATGGACGGTTGTGTAAAGATACTTTACTGCAAAAGTGGTTTAATTGCTAGATATTGTGACACACCCACTTAACTCACAGTGCCTTGCTGGAGGGGGAAGGGAGGGGGGCACATAAGCAACCCAGTATCATGCAACCCAGTATTGCAAGCGCTGATATTGCGAAAATGTGGAATACAAGTAGTAAAGTATCTGCCTTTTATACAATTTGGGATATCTTAAAGCATTTTGGAAATATATACCTGTAAACACAGTATAATTGGCGGAAATATCAACTGAATATTTATAATGAATGTTAACTTCACTTCTTGGTAGCTGTTCAAAATAACTTTCAAAGTCAGATTTGCCCCCCCCAAAAAAGACAAAAATACTAGTTGTTTTAGAATACCCATACGAACATACTGTATACTACATTAAATAAAAACATTTAAACTTTCTCGGCAAGTGAGTTAAGAACAAATTCTTATTTACAATGACGGCCTAGGAACAGTGGGTTAACTGCCTTGTTCAGGGGCAGAACAACATATTTACCTTGGCAGCTCGGGGACTCGATCTAGCAACCTTTCAGTTACTGCCCCCACGCTCTAACCACTAGGCTACCTGCCGCCCCATACATACTTAAAATGAGTACACACACACACACACACTATTCGTTTATTTTAGTATACTGTAAACGACCGGTATGCTTTCAGTTGAGTGTACTAGCGCGTCGCCTGTCTACTGGAAGTTGATGATGTTGCTGTGCAACCTCTTGCAAGCTTGTTAGCATAAAATACTAGCTAGACATTTTACGGCTTCGGGTGCGTTCTTAAATTCAGAACATTGCCAGATTGTCCGTTTGTAAATTCAGAGCGTTACGCTCTCGGAGCGCACACTGGACGCTCTGGTCGAGGAGTAGGCTTGATTATGACCTTACAACGGCAGTCAAGTGCCCAAGCTAACGTTGGCTAGCTACTTCCAGACAAGTGAGAGAACACCTCACTGACCATTTTACTCGCCCTAGCAGAGCTGGTTAAGCTGTATTCATGTTATCCAGAGCATTGGTAACTAACTGTGCTGCTGGCACCTATTTAATTACGTTTTTTTCCCCGACGTTTACGGACACTGGCCATATTCAACAGGTGTTGAGCGTTCATAAATTAAATACATTTTTCTGTGCTCTGAGTCTGGTACACTCAGACGAGAGTACTCTGAAATCGTAGTAGATAGCCAGAGCAAATTTACAGAAGCACACAAATGTCCATTGAGAACTCAACTATAGCACTTAGCTAAGCGAAGAATGACAGGAATAATCAAGTCAATAAACGCCGGGTTGTTAGATAGCATATCGTTAATATACTGGCAAGTTTGATGTATTATTAGCCAACTAACGTTAGGTAGCTACCTAACATTGTGGTAATGTCACTGCTGTAATGATATGCTATGTGGTTCATAAGGAGAGCGTAGCTAACAAATTGTTCGCCAACATAACGTAACTTATTTGAAAAGTCATTACTTTATTACATTGCTCAACATTACAATGAATTTGTTTCCGCTCTCGTTGGACTTCGGCTGCATATTTTCCGCCACTTTCTTCAAATCTGAAAACGATGTGAAGACACGCTAATTTTGGGAAGAATTCCATTACGGGCCCCAAAAGCACTGAAATAGTGTTCACTGCTTGTATAATTCGTATTTTGGCGAAAGTTGTATGACATCCGGGAAATTCTGGCATACTAACTATATCCATATTATGACCTAAATTACAATATACTAAATTAACGTCACAAATAGTACCATTAGTATGAGTATTCAAACACGGCTACAGTAACATTTCTTTAGCTTGTGGCTATTGTAATCTGCTCAAAGGAAAACACAAGCTACCCTCAGAAAGTGTTTTCCATTAGCGCCGGCTGTCAGCTAATAAACAGGTTACAGACTAGTGATGGGTCTTTCGCGAACAAGCCAGGTCTTGTAGGTGAACGTTGGGAGCCGGCCCGCATATCAGAAGAGCCAAATTGATTTATAAAAAAAAAAAAATGTATATGAATAATCAAAAGATTTAAATGAATAGAACTAATTCAAAAAAAATAAAATAGGCCTAAATGCAACACACACACACATTTGTTCTGACTGTCTGCTCAGACTAACAGCCTCACCTGTTGTTCCTGTCAGACAAGCTGTGTCAACCAATGAGCCAAAGACGCGTGAGGGAAGGCCGAGCCAACTCACAGTCGCACACTTAGCAGCCGTGGGGAAAGGGGAAGGACAGCTGTGAAAAACAACAGCTGGAAAATGAGTCGGAAGCACAGTAGCATTTGGATGCATTTTAATAATGCAGACAATGTTAGAGCACAGTGTAGAATTTGCCAAATCAAAAATCTCAAAGCCGGTTTCGATGCACAACCTACACGGCATATGTGAACTGTGCACCCAACTGTAAAGCTAGCTGTAGCGGAGCTAGGAGAAACTAGCGGGAATGCTAGTGATAGAGTCAGCATCTCCACTGTAGCAAAACAAGGCCAAATTGATATTGCATTGGCTAAAATGATTGCCACCGATTTCCAGCCATTTTCATTTCGATTTCCAAGGGTTTTCCATTTTGTGTGGAGGACAGAGGTTTTAGATATCATAGCAATAGTCTAAATCCAATGTAGACCATTCCAAGCAGGAAAACCCTTTCAAAAATCACTTATTCCACAACTGTATGAGAGCACACAGGCCTCAGTGTGGGAAAGAGTCCAAAAAGCTACTGCGGTTTGCCTTACCACTGACTGCTGGACATCAAGGGTAACCACTTCTTACATGTCGGTTACATGTCACTTTATTGAAGATTTTTCAATGTCTAGCGGTCTTCTGGACTGCTTTGAGTTCAGCGACAGACACACCACAAAGAACTTGGTAGAGGAACTGTTGAGTGGCCAGAGAATGGCAAGTAGATGGAAAAGTGGTCTGTTGTGTTCATGATAATGCAGCTAACATAACCAAAGCCATGAACATGTTAAAATGGAACCATCATCCATGTCTTGCCTACACAAGCAACCTGATTGTAAGAGATGCTCTGAAGGTGATGAAGCCCACTGAGGACAAAGTGAAAGCAGCTGTAGAATACTTTCACAGGAGCACAGTAGGTCCTGAAAAACTGATGTCTACACAAAGCCAGGTGGGGATGCCTGAGCTGAGGCCTAAACAAGACTGTACTTCAAGGTGGAATTCAACATTTATATGTTGAAGCGGTTTCTTGAGTCAAAGGATGCCATCCTCTCTACCCTGGCCATTGTCAATGTCAATGTTCTCTCTTTTCAGCTATGTGACAGCCTCAAAAATGATACTCCTGTGTAAGGGTCTGCAGCGAATCACAGCCAACCGCTAGAGAGAAGCAAATGGACGGGACAGGACAGGACGTGACAGTTGATGGACACCCTGTTTATCAATGTACAGAAAGTTCCACAGAATGGAATATAATCACGTGCTATCAGAAACCGCTGCACTTGACCCCAGGTTTAAGGAGTTATCCTTCAGTGATGCCAGAGCGATTGATGAGGCACCTCAGCAGCAGGGAGGGACAGCCCCAGCAGTCAGCTGGCTCAGGCAACTGGAAGAAGAGGGATGCGATGGGGGTAGAAGCACCAGCAGTAGTACCACAAACATCTGCTGTTTGGATAATGTTTGACGAGAGAGCAACTGGGGATGCAGCACGAAGGAATCCCTCAGCAGATGCCATAATGGAGGTGCGATCCTATTAGAAGGAGCCCCTCCTCCAAAGATCTGCAGATCTTCAGAGCTGGTGGAAGAACAAGGCCTCAGTCTACCCACGGCTTAAAGTCATGACAGGGAGACTGCATAGTGGCCACATTCGTTCCCTCAGAGGATCTTCTCGAAAACGGGATAATAATTACTAAGAGAAGAAACCGCATCAGCCCCTCGAAAGTGAGGCAGCTTGCATTTCTGAATGCAAATCTCTCACAAAGGCAAAATATGGTCAACATTGCTGTGTGCAGCTGGTTATAACATGGCAATAAAGGAGAGAAAAGAGCGACCAGTTTAATGATTTAAGTGGGATGCTGCAGATTTGCACATTGTTATTCATTTTCTTTGATATGGTGCAATATTCTATTATGCTGTTCAGATTGTATTCGTTTTGAATGGTTAGATTTATATGCACTTTGTTAATATACATTAAAAAGTTTTACTTAAATGCAAATGTTTAATAGCATTATTTTTCATAACAAACCAATGCATTTTTAAATACATTGCAGTTATGGTAGAGTATGAATTCATTGAATAATTTACTTAGAATTATTTTAAAACACCAATCATAAACTAGAGCAAACTGTTTGACTTGAAAAAAATTGTTTGTTTTTTTAAAGAGCCGTTTGGGAGACAAAAGAGCCGACTGATGAGCTGAGCCGAACGAGCCAGCCCATCACTACTAACTTATGTTAACTAGCTAGCAAGAGGCTGATTAGCAACAGATTCAACATCCGGTGGACCGGTGAAGAGCTAGTACGCTCATCTGAAAGGATACTGTTAGTTTACAGAATACTAAAATTAACTAATAGTATATACACTCATTAAATATATAGTATACATTATGTCAGTATGGGTATTCGAACACAGCTCATGTCTCAATTGGCTCAACAAAAATCATTATTTCACCTTTCTCCTCCACTTCATCTACACTGAATGAAGAGGATTTAACAAGTGACATCGATAAGGGATCACAGCTGTCACCTGGTCAGTCGGTAATGGAAAAAGCAGGTGTTCCTAACATTACATTTTCTCTTTCAATAAATAAGACCACATCATCCTCAAAAGTCTTGTGAATTAACTATTGCATTTGCCTGAGCCGAGTATGGAAGTTGAGCTTATTATAAATTTACAAGTCACAAAATATTTTCATCTCAATAATTGTTGTATCTGTTAACTACCTCACTTTCCAATTTATTTAATATAGTAAAAAAAACAATTTATGATATGTGAGCGGTTGGGTTCTTGAGGTTCCAGAGCTTGACGACAGTCCAGAATGAGTATATAGCAAAATTGACTGATTATATTGTTGATTGTATTAACACTAACAGTTAATGATAACTACCGATATAATTAATTCAAGGGTTTCTCTATAGCAGTAAATGGCACCGGAACAAATGGCAGCAGTTTTACAGGCGTCTAACCAATTCTGCTATGTGTTTTTTCCCCGCATTATTTGTAACTTATTTTGTACATAATGTTTCTGCCACCATATCATTAGCTTGCCTGAAGTGTAGTATCTTACCACACTATTTCCCAAGAGAGTTTACTATACTTCTCGTGGCTGTTTATTTACCACCACAGATCAGACACTGGCAATAAGACCACACTCAGTCAGCTGTATAAGGAAATAAGTAAACACGAAACCGCTCACCCAGAGGCTGCGCTCCTAGTGGCCGGGGACTTTAATGCAGGGAAACTCAAATCAGTTTAACCTAATTTCTATCAACATGTTAAATGCGCGACCAGAAGGAAATAAATTCTAGATGAACTGTACTCCACACACAGACACGTACAAAGCTCTCCCTCGCCCTCCATTTGGTAAATCCGACCACAACTCTATCCTCCGGATTCCTGCTGACAAGCGAAAATTAAAACAGGGAGCACCAGTGACTTGGTCTATAAAAAAAAAGTGGTCAGATGAAGCAGATGCTAAAATACAAGACTGTTTTTCTAGCACATACTGGAATATGTTCCAGGATTCTTCTGATTGCATTGAGGAGTACACCACAACTGGCTTTATCAATAAGAGCATCGAGGACGTCGTCCTCACAGTAACTGTACGTACAAAAAGGGTAGAACTGTCGCTTTCAAGGTGCGGGACTCTAAACCGGAAGCTCATTAAAAATAAAAAAAATCCTGCTATGTCCTCTGACGAACCATCAAACAGGCAAAGTGCCAATACAGGGCTAAGATTGCACCGTACTGCACCGGCTCCGACACTAGTCTTATGTGGCAGGGCTTGCAAACTATTACAGACTACAAGGGGAAGCAGATCCGTGAGCTGCCCAGTGACACGAGCCAACCAGACAAGCTAAATCACTTACATACTCGCGTTGAGGCAACCAACACTGACGCATGCATGAGAGCACCAGCTGTTCCAGCCGACTGTGTGATCAAGATCTCCGCAGTCGATGTGAGTAAGAAATTTAAAAAGGTCAACATTCACAAGGCCGCAGGGCCAGACGGATTATTAGGATGTGTGCTCCGGGCACGTGCTGACCAACGTCGTCACTGACATTTTCAACATGTCCCTGATTGAGTCTGTAATACCAAAGTGTTTCAAGCAGACCACAATAGTCCCTGTACCCAAGAACACAAAGGCAACCTGCCTAAATGACTACAGACCCGTAGCACTCACATCCGTTGCCATGAAGTGCTTTGAAAGGTTGGTAATGGCTCACACCATTATCCCAGAAATCCTAAACCCACTTCAATTTGCATACCGCCCAAACATATAAAGTATTCTCTATTGCACGCCACACTGCCCTTTCCCACCTGGACAAAAGGAACACCTACGTGAGAACGCTATTCATTGACTACAGCTCAGCGTTCAACACCATAGTGCCCTCAAAGCTCATCACTAGGATAAGGACCCTGGGACTAAACACCTCCCACTGCAACTGGATCATGGACTTCCCGACGGCCAGCCCCCAGGTGGTGAGGATAGTTAGCAACACATCTGCCACGCTGAACACTGGAGCCCCTCAGGGGTGCGTGATCAGTCCCCTCATGTTCCCCGTTCACCCATGACTGGGTGGCCAGGTATGACTCCAACACCATCATTAAGTTTGCAGATGTCACAACAGCGGTAGGCCTGATCATAGACAATGACGAGACAGCCTATAGGGAGGAGGTTTGAGACCTGGCGGTGCCAGAATAACAACCCATCCCTCAACGTAACCAAGGTAATCTGGAGCGGGATCGATTTGGAGGTGGGAGGGTCCGTCATGGTCTGGGGCAGTGTGTAACAGCATCATCAGACTGAGCTTGTTGTCATTGCAGGCAATGTCAATGCTGTGCGTACAGGAAGACATCCACCTCCCTCATATGGTACCCTTCCTGCAAGCTAGTCCTGACATGACAATGACACCATCCATACTGCTCATTCTGTGTGATTTCCTGCAAGACAGGAATGTCAGTGTTCTGCCATGGCCAGCAAAGAGCCCAGATCTCAATCCCATTGAGCACGTCTGGGACGTGTTGGATTGGAGGGTGAGGGCTAGGGCCATTCCCCCCAGAAATGTCCGGGAACTTGCAGGTGCCTTGGTGGAAGAGTGGGGTAACATCTCACAGCAAGAACAGACAAATCTGGTGCAGTCTATGAGGAGATGCACTGCAGTAGTAAATGCAGCTGGTGGTCACACCAGATAATGACTGTTACTTTTGATTTTGACCCCCCCCCCTTTGTTCAGGGACACATTATACCATTTCTGTTAGTCACATGTCTGTGGAACTTGTTCAGTTTGTGTCTCAGTTGTTGAATCTTATGTTCATGCAACTATTTACACGTTTGCTGAAAATAAATGCAGTTGACAGTGAGGATGTTGTTTTTTTGCTGAGTTTACATACTACCTCAATTATACAGGCACCGCTTGGTCGGGCTATATAGCCTTGCTACTCTTTTTACTGTTGTTCCTTATGTATCTATTGTTCACCTAATTTTTACTTAAAAATTGCACTGTTGGTTAGGGTCTGTAAGCATTTCACTGTAAGGTCCACATGACAAATTTTTTTTTTTACTTGATACCCAACCCTTGAAGATGCCCCTCAGGATAAATACATGTATCAAATAAAATCTGATTAATTGCTGGAATAATTAATCAGTAAATTATCTAGAATATTAATTAGCCAAAAGTCACAACAGCTTGGAGGGCAGTAGGCTGAGCTGTAGTCAATGAACAGCATTCTGACAGATATTCCTCTAGTCAATATGGGCTAGGACAGTGTGCAGTGCCATGTCGATTGCGCCATCAATAAATCTGTTGGGGCAGTATTCAAAATGTAGCGGGACTAGGGTGTCGGCTGTTCAGATACGTTAACTTTCTTAGGTACAAGAACACTGGTCGGCATCTTTTGAAGCAAGTGAGAGACTTGGATAGGTAGAGATTGAATATGTCCGTAAACACTCCAGCCAGCTGGTTTGCACATGCTCGGAGGACACGGCTTTGGATGCCATCGAGGCCGAAAGTATTCAGGGTTAACATGCTTAAATATCTTACTCACGTCGGCCACGGAGAACGAGAGCTTACAGTCCTCGTGAGCAGTGGTGTCCCTGCGTCGGTAGCTCAGTGTTTTCCTCGAAGCGGGCAAAGGTGTTTAGCTAGTCCGGGAGAAAGCTGTCGGTGTCCGCAACGTGGCTGACTTTCCCTTTTTAATCCGTGATTGTCTTAAGTCCCTGCCACATACTTCTTGTGTCTGGCCCATTGAATTGGTTTTGGTTTGGATAAATTCTAAATCGTCATAGAGGAAACAACATCCTCAATGCACTTCCTGATGAACCCAGTCCTAGTGAGTGTATACTTCAATTCTTGTCTAAGAGGAAACCCGGAACACATCCCAGTCCCCATGATCAAAACAATCTTCAAGCGTAGATTCTGATTGGTCATACCAACGTTAAAACAGTCCTTAACACAGGTACTTCCTGTTTAAGGTTTTGCATATAGGATGGGAGGACAATTCTTGGAGAGGTGCAATTCCTATGACATGTGATGGCCCACTAAGTTGATGGCGTTTCGTGACAAGTCACAACCTGACAATGAGTGTCAGGTTGTGTTGGTTCATTGTAGTGAACACCTGCCTTAGTCACTTAGGATAGGAGAAAATTGTCTTAAGACAGACACACATTACTGCTGTATACAAAATAAACACTGTACATTACACACAATATAAATTGCACATTTCCCTTATCATACACTTCTCATATAGCCACATACATAATACTTTGCACATTCACTTAATCTGTCAATATTGTACTAAGCAAGCTCATAATTTTACCTATTACTGTTTAGGTATTTGATGGACATGAGGGAGTGCTTATACCTGTTCAGCTTACATGTCGGGACCCTATTGTGTCTGCTTGATACTCAGAGTGAAGTACATGGGAAGCATCTGAAATAATTTTCTGTGCTGGTCTGGTAACGGTCAGTTCAGAAATAGTCTGCAGGGAAGGATGTTGCCTCACGCCCATTACATTCATGGCAGTTTGTATCAGGTGGGATTTCAGTTGGACAGATAAATTGCTAAACCAGACTGACGCCATATATCAGGATACTCTATGACTGCATGGTAGAACAGGAGCATTATTTTTTGGTCAACTCCAAAAACCCTGAGTCACCGTAGGAAATAGAGGCGTTGTTGTACTCTACAGCAGACACTACTTGAACCTTCCAGCTCAGCACATTGTCCATGTGTACACCCAGGTACTTGTACGAACTAACCTGTGCCATGTTGGCTTTGTAGACAACCACAGGCACGTGGTCACAGACAAGATTTGGGATCAAACACCAACTGTTTTCTTTACATTGAGGATGAGGTGGTGCTCATCACACTTCACAAAACTTTGAAACTTAGACCTGTAAACATGGTTGTAGCTTGTCATGTCTGGTTGCATCCAGGGTGGGAAATTAACTTTGTCCAATAGTTACAGTGGCAAGTAGATAAAATAAAAATCTACCAGCCACTCAGAAATTAAGACAAAATATTTTTCTGCCATTGTTACAGCTAAAAACACAAATAACAAAATGAGCATGCTTTGTAAAATGTTTCTAAAACAAGAAATGTATTACTAGAAAGATGTAATGTGGTATATTGCTCAATTCAATTTCATGTTTGTGACCAGAGTCTTTTAACTGTGTGTACAAAACATTAGGAACACCTTCCTAATATTGAGTTGCACCCCTTTTTCCCTTTGACGAATTGAGATTGTTCTAAAGCATTCCACAGGAATGCTGGCCAACGTTCCTTCGAGAAAAAAAAATTCAGCACTGCTGATCGCAAACTTGAAAGTTGTGAAAATTCAGGGCAACTTCCAGCTCATGTTTACTGTGAACACTGAGGCTGTACCCTGTTAAGATATTTTATCAAGGTTTAAGATAAATTATTCAATAATTCTACCCAGAAACTTAACCTCTAATCCCTAATGGTTATGTAGCATGAACAAGGAGTAATTAAAAATAATAAAACACAGCTCCAACTAGGTTGGAGGGGGGAAGAGAGAGGAATGCATGCGTGTGCTTAATGAAAACAAAGAGGATCCTTAACCTATGTTTGAACCGACCCGGCTATAACTCTGGATATAAGACAGCGAGAGCCCCTCCAAGTAATAAACTGTTACTGACTTCAGGAGATAATCCAGATATAGTACAACATCCGCAGAGTACGACCCTGCCTCACACAGGAAGCGGCGCAAGTCCTAATCCAGGCACTTGTCATCTCCCGTCTGGATTACTGCAACTCGCTGTTGGCTGGGCTCCCTGCCTGTGCCATTAAACCCCTACAACTCATCCAGAACGCCGCGGCCCGTCTGGTGTTCAACCTTCCCAAGTTCTCTCACTTCACCCCGCTCCTCCGCTCTCTCCACTGGCTTCCAGTTGAAGCTCGCATCCGCTACAAGACCATGGTGCTTGCCTACGGAGCTGTGAGGGGAACGGCACCGCAGTACCTCCAGGCTCTGATCAGGCCCTACACCCAAACAAGGGCACTGCGTTCATCCACCTCTGGCCTGCTCGCCTCCCTACCACTGAGGAAGTACAGTTCCCGCTCAGCCCAGTCAAAACTGTTCGCTGCTCTGGCCCCCCAATGGTGGAACAAACTCCCTCACGACGCCAGGACAGCGGAGTCAATCACCACCTTCCGGAGACACCTGAAACCCCACCTCTTCAAGGAATACCTAGGATAGGATAAAGTAATCCTTCTCACCCCCCCCCTTAAATGATTTAGATGCACTATTGTAAAGTGGCTGTTCCACTGGATGTCAGAAGTTGAATTCACCAATTTGTAAGTCGCTCTGGATAAGAGCGTCTGCTAAATGACTTAAATGTAAATGTAATAGTGTGTCATGTATGTGTGCTAGTGGGTTGGAATGGACTTTAGTAGCAGCTTTGTCCTTGTCGGAGAGAAGGAGGAGCATTCAAGACGCTATGACGAAATGTGATGTATATAAACTAATGTACATGGTACTATGAGCAGCGCTCTCGACAATAAATGCTATTAGATAATTTTGGTAGACTGGTCTGTCTATTTTATGCAAATAAGAATCTTACAAATTCTTATAAAACAGACAGTGTTTTAAATTGGTTAATGAACACAACTAAATTCTTATAACATACCTGTTTTAAGTTACTGTTTCAGATAGTGGTCAAGTAGGCTTCTGTGGCTATTTGATCATAACATAGGCCTACCAGAGTGGCAATGGAGAACGGAGAAAATGCTTCACATAAAATGTTAACATGAAACTAGCTGTTCTATCATTCAGCCTACAGTAGCAGACAATGTGTGGTGTCAAAGTAGGCCTACTTTCCATGACATGCAGGGCTTGACATTAACCTGTTTATCCACTTGTCCTTCAGACAAAGATGTGACTGAAAATGTTGTGCTTGATGCAAGAAACCACTTTACAAAATAAAATGCACTATTATTCCCATACCATTATTACAGAGAAGCAGACAAATTATGCTACCCTCTGCCTATTGGCTACTAAGCGTATTCAAGCAAGTCTCAAAATACAAAACTCTACTTTAGCTTGTGGTTGCCATGCCAAGCAGTCTTCCTTTTGTTTTATATCTAGACAGTGTGAGTGTGTATTGGATACCTAACATATTTTAAGTATACAAAAAGAGTCTTCAGTACTGGTTATAAATTTGAAAAATATCTAATTTAAAAACATGTAGATACTGTATACGGGTGATTTTTATTTTAACTTTATTTAACTAGGCATGTCAGTTAAGAACAAATTCTTATTTTCAATGACAGCCGAGGAACAGTGGGTTAACTGCCTTGTTCAGGGGCAGAATGAGATTTTTACCTTATCAGCTTGGGGATTCGATCTTGCAACCTTTCGGATACTAGTCCAATGCTAACCACTAGGCTACCTGTCAACCCGATTAAACCATCATTTAATGGTATTGATGCAGTCATATTGGATTTAGAGTAAAATTTAAAGGGCCCCCTAACGTAATTGCAAGAGTAAGGGCTGAACAAATGAAATAGAATTTTATAAAACAATATATATACACACTGCTCAAAAAAATAAAACACTAAAATAACACATCCTAGATCTGAATGAATGAAATACTTAAATACTTTTTTCTTTACATAGTTGAATGTGCTGACAACAAAATCACAAAAATTATCAATGGAAATCAAATTTGTCAACCCATGGAGGTCTGGATTTGGAGTCACACTCAAAATTAAAGTGGAAAACCACACTACAGGCTGATCCAACTTTGATGTAATGTTCTTAAAACAAGTCAAAATAAGGCTCAGTAGTGTGTGTGGCCTCCACGTGCCTGTATGACCTCCCTACAACGCCTGGGCATGCACCTGATGAGGTGGCGGATGGTCTCCTGAGGAATCTCCTCCCAGACCAAAGCATCCGCCAACTCCTGGACAGTCTGTGGTGCAACGTGGCTTTGATGGATGGAGCGAGACATTATGTCCCAGATGTGCTCAATTGGATTCAGGTCTGGGGAACGGGCGGGCCAGTCCATAGCATCAATGCCTTCCTCTTGCAGGAACTGCTGACACTCCAGCCACATGAGGTCTAGCATTGTCTTGCATTAGGAGGAACCCAGGGTCAACCGCACCAGCATATGGTCTCACAAGGGGTCTGAGGATCTCATCTTGGTACCTAATGGCAGTCAGTCTACCTCTGGCAAGCACATGGAGGGCTGTGCACCCCCCCCCAAAGAAATGCCACCCCACACCATGACTGACCCACCGCCAAACCGGTCATGCTGGAGGATGTTGCAGGCAGCAGAACGTTCTCCACGGCGTCTCCAGACTCTGTCACGTGCTCAGTGTGAACCTGCTTTCCTCTGAAGAGCACAGGGCGCCAGTGGCGAATTTGCCAATCTTGGTGTTCTCTGGCAAATGCCAACTGTCCTGCACGGTGTTGGGCTGTAAGCACAATCCCCCCACCTGTGGACGTCGGGCCCTCATGGAGTCTGTTTCTAACCGTTTGAGCAGACACATGCACATTTGTGGCCTGCTGGAGGTCATTTTGCAGGGCTCTGGCAGTGCTCCTCCTGCTCCTCCTTGCACAAAGGCGGAGGTAGCGGTCCTGCTGCTGGGTTGTTGCCCTCCTACGGCCTCCTCCACGTCTCCTGATGTACTGGCCTGTCTCCTGGTAGCGCCTCAATGCTTTGGACACCACGCTGACAAACACAGCAAACCTTCTTGCCACAGCTCGCATTGATGTGCCATCCTGGATGAGCTGCACTACCTGAGCCACTTGCGTGGGTTGTAGACTCCGTCTCATGCTACCACTAGAGTGAAAGCACCGCCAGCATTCAAAAGTGACCAAAACATCAGCCAGGAAGCATAGGAACTGAGAAGTGGTCTGTGGTTATCACCTGCAGAACCACTCCTTTATTGGGGGTGTCTTGCTAATTGCCTATAATTTCCACCTGTTGTCTATTCCATTTGCACAACAGCATGTGAAATTTATCGTCAATCAGTGTTGCTTCCTAAGTGGACAGTTTGATTTCACAGAAGTGTGATTGACTTGGAGTTACATTGTGTTGTTTCAGTGTATATATTGTGTCTGACCCCACTTGCCTTAGACCCGATTACAATAACTACAACATAAAAATACATGTGTAACATGTACATGTGTGCATTTTTGTCACGCAGTACCTTACAGCACTGAATGAGAACAACTTCGGAAAGTCCTCTAATTGAACAGCTACCAAAAAGCCAAGTTTGCATTCATCATAAATATTCATAGTTGATATCTCTGCTTATTGCATCTGTGGGTTTACATTTCCAAAATTCTTTAACATATCCTAATGCTGTTTGTAGGTATACTGTATAAAGGGCAGATAATTTACTATTTGCATCCCCCCTGCACTGTTTGTGTTAAGGGGGTGTCAAAATATCTATACATTTAACCACTTTTGCAGTAAAATATTTTTACACAACCACCCATTTCATATATGGGAGAGATATGCTTTGTTATACCTTGGTTAGGTATGTCAAAAACTAAAGCCCTTTTTAAGGAACGGCCACTAGCCTATTAGGGTGTAAGAGAGGCCAAAGTGATGTTTCATGTTCAAGCCGTCACAAGAGGTCCTTGTTACATATATGTTTGTCACTCTCGTCATTTCTACAGGGGTAAACCAACCAGTTAAGACATTTACCATATCCTTTGTTGAAGATGTCCTTTGCAGATTTGCCAAGGTCCCCATATGATGGAGGCACTGCCATTACACCTGTGTCAAGAAAAATGGAAGATGAGAAATCTAGCTATTGTAGTACTACTGACTGAGTTCAGCATGTAGCCTATAGAGTGAAATAGTAATGGCGCCTTTTTGTAGACACCAACTCCGCCATGGTTCTTTGGACAAAGCCTATGGGGAAATTAATGCTATTTTTGTAGTTTTTTTTGTATAAACACCAAAAATAAGGTCTGTGGTAAACAGACTTAGGAGATCTTATGTGTTTTGTTCTATGAGATAGCTGATGAAGATTAACGTCACTTTGTACATTTTAAAGCATTTATGCAACAAAGAAAGTACAAAGGCTTCATAACTCATAAAAGTCATGTTAACTGACTGACAGTAGCCTATCTACTAGAAAAAAAACAAAAGCTCCGGTCTGTAAAGTACAGACCTTACCTGGAAACCTTGACGTTGAATTGCATTGAATTCTATGTCTGGCAGAAATTAGCATTTGAATCAGGAAAGTTTCCTCTTGTGACCTCTACATACTACAATGCTGAATAAAAGTATATTTTAAAAGTACTTTACTGGTCGTCTGTGCAGTTGGTCCTTTTGGGGGTAATAATGTGGGTTGATATATCCACAGGAAAGTATAATTACATCAACTTTTCAAAGCGCTGGTAGTGCTTGATAATTTGTATCACCTGAAGCATGTGCAGAACCATGTAAAACACATGCAAGAGCTTGGCAAGTATGCATGTATTTGTATGTTGTGTGCATGCTTCAGGTAATAGAAATCTTAACACACTACCAGCGCTTTGAAAAGTTGATGTAATCCTACTTTCTTGTGGATATATTGGCTCACATTCCTACCACCAAAATACACAGACAACCGGTAAAGTACATTAAAATGTAATTTTATTCAACATTCTGGCTTGTAGAGGTAAATTCTGCCCAACATTGAATTCTATGTTGGGTTTCCAGGCAACAGCAGGCATTATTTCAGCATTTATCCCAAAACCCTATTCTTTCCCCATAGGGATTGCTGAACCAACCAGATAACTAATTTCTGGGTTTTAGGACAACAAGCTGGCGAGCTCTATTGCAGCAAGTATATGACAAATATGGTATTGCCACAACATGCATGTTGCTGTTTGCTTGTCATCACTGATTGACTAGTGGCAGTATAATCCACCACCCAGTAAATGATTAGATAGGGAATTTATGATCATCTCAGCATAGGACCTTGCAAACAATTGAAGGGACATTGCCGGGCCTACAACCACATAACCTCCAGACGAGCTTCAATGCCATACAACTCTCCTTCCATGGCCTCCAACTGCCCTTAAATGCAAGTAAAACTAAGTGCATGCTCTTCAACTGATCACTGCCCGCCCATCCAGCATCACCACTCTGGACAGCTCTGACTTAGAATATTTTGACAACTACCTAGGTGTCTGGTTAGACTGTAAACTCTCCTTCCAGACTCACATTAAGCATCTACAATCCAAAATTAAATCGGCTTCCTATTTCACAACAAAGCCTCCTTCGCTGCCAAACATACACTTGTAAAACTGCCCATCCTACCAATCCTCGACTTTGGCGATGTCATCTATAAAATAGCCTCCAACACTCTACTCAACAAATTGGAGCAGTTTTTCACAGTGCCATCCATTTTGTCACCAAAGCCACATATTACCCACCACTGCGACCTGTACGCTCTCGTTGGCAGGCCATCGCTTCATACTCGTTGCCAAACCCACTGGCTCCAGGTCATCTACAAGTCTCTGCTAGGTAAAGCCCAGCTTTATCTCAGCTCACTGGTCACCATAGCAGCACGCGCTCCAGCAGGTATATCTCACTGGTCACCCCCAAAGCCAATTCCTCCTTTGGCCGCCTCTCCTTCCAGTTCTCTGCTGCCAATGACTGGAACAAACTGCAAAAATCTCTGAAGCTGGAGACTCTTAACTCCCCCACTAGTTTTAAGCCCAGCTGTTAGAGCAGCTCATCCAATCTACTTCATCCCCATACTGTATTTATCTTGCTCCTTCGCACCCCAGTATCTCTACTTGCACATTAATCTTCTGTACATCCTACCATTCCAGTGTTTAATTGCTATATTGTAATTACTTCGCCACTATGGCCTATTTATTGCAGTACCTCTCTTATCCTACCTCATTTGCACATGCTGTATATAGATTTATCTACAGTAATTTTAATTGTTTGTTTATTCCATGTGTAACTCTGCGTTGTTGTATGTGTCGAACTGCTTTGCTTTATCTTGGCCAGGTCGCAGTTACAAATGAGAACTTGTTCTCAACTAGCCTACCTGGTTAAATAATGGTGAGAAGAAGAAAAAAAATCTACACAGGTGAAGCTTTGAAGAACATAGTTATCCGCAAGCAGCAGCCATCTTGACATCGATATTAGCACTCCTACGCCTCTGCATTGTCTTGCCTAGATCATTCCAATGACTGACAGTGGCGGTTTGTTCAATGAAAGTCAAGCTAACGTTAGCTAACTAACAAACTATCACATCACAGACAGGGATAAAAAAAAAATATTCGGGAAAAAAAGCACATTTACAATGTCGTCAACGACCATGACTTGCCTTTATCCTTGACAAGGGACCAAACTTTAGCTAGCTGGCTACACGTTTCTCTTCGCTGGATACTGGCTGGCCATGTCCCCGTCTTGACTTTAGCTAATGGCTCTTTGGCTAGCTCGCTAACGTTAGCCCAAAAAGACACCGAACGTTAGCTACTGTAACTAGAAAAAAAGGCTGACATTTAGGCCTAACGTTACTTAGCTACTGTAGCTAAATTGTGCAGGAATATTATAACTTCACCTCAGTTGCTTGGAGCTTTGCGTTGGTGCAGATAGTTGGTTTGACTTGATTTCAAGCCGTTTCTGACACCGCGTCGCGATACAGTCCTGTCCAGCTGGAGGGCGATGAAGGAGAAATCCATAGAGATAGATAGAGGTCTCTAGAAGAGACAGGGAGTCATCCCACTCCTTCAATTTCTGTTTCAATGGAAGTCAATGAACTAAGTAGACCAGACCCAGCTGTTATCGTATTGGTGGTGTCTTTGGGAGAGCCAACCCCTCCTTAAGTAGACAGGAACTGACCATTTTTCCCCGTGCTTAAACAGCCTGAGTGAACTGTCTTAATTCATCCACCATCTTTGACTCTAGTGCCCAAAAACCCATTTTAGCATGGGCAGCACTATTGAGGACTTTCACCATTTTGAAGTAGTCAACTTGGTGGAACGTCATATAGGTTATGGAAGGTTCACATAATTACTTCCATGTCAACAGGAGGGATCAGCCAATTAATTATACTTGTGTCAGTAAATCACCAACCTTGACTTTTATACCTGTTCAAACACACTCCAGGTGGCAGTATGCACCCTTACAGTTTGTTTGCCAACTCATCGAAGTTGTAGAAGAAAATGGGACTACTTCAAAATGGAGATGGGCTCAATGGCACTGCCAAAGACGGTACAGTATGAAGATAGGCTAAAACTGCTTCTCCAATAGAAATCCCACTCACAATTGGCTAGCTAAGTACATACGTAGAAACACGGCATCGAGTCGAACGACGCAGAACTGTGCATAAAGCAGGCCGTCAAACCAAAGGCACTCTTTCGATATGAAGTTGTCTTTGACTTAAATTAAAATGTGTTAGTCACTTTCACAAGGTTGGAGTAATAACATGTTGAACTACTTAAGAAATTGGCTCAAATCTAGGTTGCCTTTAGATTTCGAGAAAATTAACAACGAAGGAAGAATTTCTCACTTCTCTCATTGACTTTTCAAACCCCAGCCTGGTCTGTTTCGCAAGTCTCACGATGTTGCGTCTCTGGATTTAGAAACTCTGTGGCACTGCTAGTACTGTCACAGACGCAACAATGAGACAGATACAGTGTTGCGTCCTCTAACTATCTTTATGGAGAAACCGCAACAACAAAACAACCCTCAGGTCCCTGTAAATGTAGCTGCTCGTTTCTTTGCCTGTCTAGAACAAAGTAGGATGACCTGAGTTATGCGTTAATTTGATTATTTTTAAGTCCATATTTGAGCATTAAATTAATACAAGACCAAAACACTTGAAAATTAATGTATTTATTAACTTAATGCAATTGTCTTCACGAATAATTTATCTGGCAACTGGAAGCAGTCTTTATCCTCACCATAGCAACCATGGCGCTTGGCTTATTAATATGTAGCCCCAGAACCGTATTGTAATGAAACAGCAGGCGCTATCGACTGTGCCGCAAAAGCATGGTCGTGCGGCAGAGTCGATTTCCGCGTTTATAAACCCAGGGTCGTTACAATATATTTAAGCCATGTTTCCATTGCCAGTGTAACGGATGTGAAATAGCTAGCTAGTTAGCGGTAGTGCCAAACATACCCTTGTAAAACTGACCATCCTACCAATCCTCGGCTTCGGCGATGTCATTTACAAAATAGCCCCCAATACCCTACTCAACCAATTGGATGCAGTCTATCACAGTGCCATCCGGTTTGTCACCAAAGCCCATATACTACCCACCATTGCGACCTGTACGCTCTCGTTGGCTGGTCCTCGCTTCGTACTCATCGCCAAACCCACTGGCTCCATGTCATCTACAAGATCCTGCTAGGTAAAGTCCCCCTTATCTCAGCTCGCTGGTCACCATAGCATCACCCACCTGTAGCACGCGCTCCAGCAGGTATATCTCTCTGGTCATCCCCAAAACCAATTATTTCTTTGGCCGCCTCTCCTTCCAGTTCTCTGCTGCCAATGACTGGAACGAACTACAAAAATCTCTGAAACTGGAAACACTTATCTCCCTCACTAGCTTTAAGCACCAGCTGTCAGAGAAGCTCACAGATTACTGCACCTGTACATAGCCGACCTATAATTTAGCCCAAACAACTACCTCTTTCCCTACTGTATTTATTTAGCTCCTTTGCACACCATTATTTTTATTTCTACTTTACACATTCTTCCACTGCAAATCTACCATTCCAGTGTTTTACTTGCTATATTCTATTTACTTTGCCACCATGGCCTTTTTTTGTTGCCTTTATCTCCCTTATCTCACCTCATTTGCTCACATCTTATATAGACTTGTTTCTACTGTATTATTGACTGTTTGTTTTACTCCATGTGTAACTCTGTTGTTGTATGTGTCGAATTGCTTTGCTTTATCTTGGCCAGGTTGCAATTGTAAATGAGAACTTGTTCTCAACTTGCCTACCTGGTTAAATAAAGGTGAAATAAATAAAAAATAAACACTTCAAGAAACCTGAACTAATGTTAGGTATCTAGCTAAACTACCATCATTCTGCAAGGAAAGGAATTAGAGTAGATGTGAGATCACAATTTTTTTTTTTTTTTTTTTGAGAATGACAACTGTGCTAGTGTGGCCGATGTGAAATGGCTAGCTAGTTAGCGGTGGTGCGAGCTAAGTGTTTCAGTCGGTGACGTCACTCGCTCTGAGACCTAGAAGTAGTTGCTCTGCAAGGGCCGGGGGCTTTTGTGGCGCTATGGGTAAGATGCTTCGTGAGTGACTGTGGTTGATGTGTGCAGAGGGTTGGGGCGAGGAGAGGGATGGAAGCTATACTGTTACAGTAGCAAACTATCTTGATGAGTGTTGTTGGAAAACTCTTCTAGTGGTTAAAACCGAAACAGGTGTTGTAGCTAACTAAACACTGCACAGTGTTACACTGAATCAGCACTTTGACCGTCAGAGAAGTAAGATTAATTGACCTGAAGTGACATTAACTAAGCTTAGGATCAGGATGAACACATGCTTTTTTTCCTAGCAGAGACCTGACATGTAAACTCAGTCATGTTAGTATGTTAAATCCATGCTTAGACTCACAATAGGAACCGTGACCATCAACTGGGAGGGATTTCCAAAATGTAAACGGCTCAGAATAGCTCTGAGCGAATTCCCAGAATCCGCTTTAATCCACTGCACTCTGACTATCTTGTGCAGATAATGTGTCACCATGTCTTCTAATCGTGTAGCTAACTGAGTTACTGCCTTGCACACACACATAGAGGGCCCCGGGGTGACTTTTCACTAAGTACAGTTCTTGGATCAGCTTCCCCTTCCCAATATTAATGAGAAACTGATCCAAGATCATTATCTAGGGGCAATTTCACCCTACTCTCACTCACAAACCCATCTCGATTTAAGAATCACATCCAAGACGACAGACCCTTGATTTCTTCTGTTTAATGATGGTAAAGACACTTGTCATTTGCAGGACATTATTGATTAACCCAATACAACCACACTGGCTGTTATTGCTACATTTTCATTACATTGGTAGTCAATTACTGTATCTTGAAGATAAGTAACATACTGCTATAACCACACCGGTGATAAGGATTAGTAACATTTTAAGAGGGGTTAAAAGTGACAACTAAGAACAAATTCAAGAGAGAAAAGCCATCATTCATAAGTATGTATCTAACATCTTAGCAGAAAACTATGAATTTGCAGCTAGCTACCTAGCTAGCATGCACATGAGCTGGCATTACTCAAACCAAAAGATTTATGCATTAGGAACTAGTTGGAATTATAAGAAAGGTGGAGGTGGGGGGGGGGGGGGGGGGAAGAGGTAAAGACTCAACTAGTATCGGGTTACGGTCTAGGCCTAGTAGTAAAAATAAACTATTCCACACCTGAAATTCAAAATAAAACATGATGGGATGGATATAGGACAAAACCCACTGGACTCAAACTGATTGATACAACATTGTTTCTATGCCATTTCAATAAAAGCATTCAAATGTAATGACGTTGATTCACCGTGGAAAACTGATTGGATTTGCAAAATGTTATCAAACGTGAAGGAATTTCATGTTAGTCAACGACACAATCAAATGTAAATCATAACTAGATGTTGAACTCTCGTTTGTGCCCAGTGGGAAGTAATACTTCGTTGTTTTACAAATATGTACTAAGTGGGTTGTAACCAATACCATCAATGGCAGTTTCAGACCTGATTTGAGTTACTGTGGGGGACTTTGTGATGCTTTGCATTTGTTTTCAATGATTTGGGTGAAAGGGTGATTCTGAAATAAATCCTATACATAAAAGCACATTGTGTTTCAAACAAATATAGTTCCGCACAACTGTAAACATATTCCTGCTTAAGTGCATGTTGCAATAACCTTTTAGTACATCAAATACCTATTAAAAAAAATGGCATTTACATATACCAAATGAAATAAATTAATATGCAGTCAAAAGTAAGTCCAAGGGATCTATGGAAGAAGTAAAAATACATTTTTTCCCCCCAATTACTTTGTAGATATCCTTGTATGTTATTCTTATCGTGAATCTTGGTCAATTACAAGCTAGTACAAAACTAAAAAAAAAAAAATATTTGAGATATGCATTACCTACACAGACAATGTTACTATAACAACTAAAGCTATTGGCAAATGGAATGGTATTTAAAACAATTGTTCACCATTTTCCATTCCATAGTTTTGGCTGCTTTTTGCGATCTCCTAAGTAACAACCCTGGTTACGGTAAGATCTAGTTAGGACAAGGCAGGATAATAACTGAACAATACAAATATTATAAAGGAAACCAAAACAGTTCATTTCAAAATGAGCCATGAATGACTCAATCAGCATTCTAGTAATACTATCAAAACCACAGTAGTGTCTTAAGGAATGCAGAAGCTTTACACACTACCTAAAGAAACAATGGCAAACAAGTAACAAGACCGGTCACAACATCTTGAACTATGATATTGCTATACATAAATTCAGCAACAGTATCATCTGTGACGTTTTGATATTGCCTTTAAGGTGGTCCATACTTGTATTAGAACTAGAGTCCAGATAAAACATTGAAAGAAACATGTCAATAATATTATGAAAAGTGCCCTAACTTCTCAGGATATCTAGTGAACACACAATAGCCTATTTCACTAACGCTGTTGAATTTTAGATTTCAACAAACTTTACTGACTTAAAATAATGTGTTTGGTTAGTCTGCAGATCATTCACATTTTTCAAGCAATTCTACATGTAAAATGAGTGTGCACTTGGTTTAGCAAATTATGTTCAGAGGTGCTAACTACTCCCGACCAGCAAACCCCATTGGTGTGTCTGAGCCCTTAAGCATTGAAATGGTAGCCTGGTAGTAGCAGATCAGTTTGTGCTTTAGTCAACTCCTCTGTCGAGTTTGTCGTCATGCCATAAACAGAATGTATACCATAACAACAGAAGAGGAATTGACTAAAGCACATACATATCTGTAACCAGATTATTGATCTTGTGGCAAAAGTTGTGGGACATTTTTTTTTAAACGTATCCCTTTTCAAATGAAGAGAGAAAATTGATGAAATTTGAGTCCCAAATGGCACCCTATTCCCTATGTAGTGCACCACTTTTGATCAGAGCCTTATGTGCCCTGGTCAAAAGTAGTGCATTACATGAGGAATAGGTTGTCAATTTAGACACAAGCCTTACTTTAATCCCTTTTAACAGGCTGACATGGGACAGAATATGAGGAGTCACATCTCTGTCTGTACCCGGTCACACCATGGCACCAATAGGATCCCGCAAGCCATCTCAGTTAGCAATCTCTTGTAGATATTGGAATATAAAGTTGATATCACATAACCACAGTTAGCAACTTCTTTCAGAGGGCAGTAGCAAAAATAGCACGACAGGGCTCAAAGTGACCAGTAGTGTCTATTAGATGAGATCAATGTCCTTCTGGCTACGTCGCAGACAGGTGTCCTTTACCACCTAGTACCCAATCATCCTCCTGATCATGGCGGGTTTAGAGAAGGGCCAGCCGTACTCGTTGGGCACAGGGCCATTGACGTTGCATTCGAAGAAGGAGAACATGGGGAACCAGATGCGGGCCCTGCGACTCTGCTGGTAGGCCCTGGTGTTAGCCAGCGTGTGGTAGTATAGGAAAAGCCTGGTTGTGATGTAGAAAGCTATGAAGACGTCGATGGAGTAGTGTTCATGGGCCGCCAGGATAAAGAAGATCCCAAACAAGTTTAGGACCCACGATAAGGTGTGGATGAAGTTCCAACCCCTTGGTGTGTCTGTTGATGTACACATAAAATCAGCAAATTGATGAGTTAGAAAGTTGAATTTCAGTCATGTTAAAACTCAGGTTGTGCCCCAAATGACACCCTATTCCCTTACATAGTGCACTACATCTTTATTGATTCTGGTCTCAGTGTAGACCCATTATCTGTATGCGATTTTCAAATCAGTCAAACTTAATTTATATCAAATTTATTTATATAGCCCTTCATACATCAGCTGATATCTCAAAGTGCTGTACAGAAACCCAGCCTAAAAACCCCAAACAGCAAGAAATGCAGGGTGCCCAAATGACACCCTATTCCCTTACATAGTGCACTACATCTTTATTGATTCTGGTCTCAGTGTAGACCCATTATCTGTATGCGATTTTCAAATCAGTCAAACTTAATTTATATCAAATGTATTTATATAGCCCTTCATACATCAGCTGATATCTCAAAGTGCTGTACAGAAACCCAGCCTAAAACCCCAAACAGCAAGCAATGCAGGTGTTGAAGCACCTATAGAGAATATTTCTCACAGAGGATGCATTTCAAAGTGCTTAACAAATAAAACAAAAAAGGTGAGAACATTAAAAACCTAATACATTTTCTAAAATGATAAATTCTAAAGAATATTAAAATAATAATAAATTAACAGTGGACATGAGACAAATTAATTAAAATCATTTGAAATAAATAAAATGTATAGAATGTGATCAAATAGTATGGCTAAAAGCACACAAAGTAAAAGCACGGCTAAAAAGACTATACAGTAAAAAAAGTTAGTTTCTGAGGCCCCTCCCCTCCGGTAGGCTGTTCTAAAGGCCAGGACCATAATGGCTAATGGCAGCCTGAACTTTGGAACAACTAAAAGGCCAGACCGACTGGACACATATCTTAAAAGGATATCATACACATATTCGGGTGCAAGGCCAAGTAGTTCTTTGAAAAGCTTTAAAAACATTTTAAAATTAACTATAAAACTAGCAGGCAACAAATTCAGGGACTTTAGAATAGGCGCTCTCCTTCTGGTCTTCGTTAGCACACATGCTGCTATAAAACAGTTTAAAATCTGTCAGTGGCTCAGTTGGTAGAGCATGGTGCTTGCAACGACAGGATCGTGGATCTGATTCCCACTGGGGTCACCCATATGGAAAATGTATGCATGCATGACTAAGTCGCTTTGGTCAAAAGCATCAGGTAAATTGGCATATATTACTATATAAGTGGTCTGGTCTTGATGCCCTTCATGCAGTTACAGCTAATGGACACATGATGGCAGAAAAGGGACAACACATGATGTACATAAGTTCTTCCCACTTACAGTCAATTACAATTATTGTCTGCAACAGGTGAAAGTAACAGTAAAATGATATGGAACACTTACATTCTGTCAC
The DNA here is from genome assembly GCF_036934945.1 of Oncorhynchus masou masou. Taxonomy (NCBI): domain Eukaryota; kingdom Metazoa; phylum Chordata; class Actinopteri; order Salmoniformes; family Salmonidae; genus Oncorhynchus; species Oncorhynchus masou. The sequence goes on from NC_088235.1 coordinate 32,358,485, forward strand.
AAAGAAGTTGAGCATGGTGATGACCACTGTGTGACCGCTGAACATGTAGTCACCACATGTGTGGACACCTGTGAGAGACATTCCAAATCCACTCCAGATGGCCAGAGCTCGATGCAGTTTTGCCCACATGTCACCATAAATCTCAGGGAAAGAGAAGTTAAGTATCACTATTGAGATTTTACCCTCTCGTGAGAAGAAAATTGCTACCCATAGTGTTTGTACAGTGCGGCCAGATTGTATCTATAAAAAGCTACACGTGTGTGTGTTATGATGAGATCATCCTCAACCTGGAGGAAATGCTGATGTATGTGTGTGTGTAATGATGAGATCATCCTCAACCTGGAGGAAATGCTGATGTGTGTGTGTGTGTGCGCGCATGTGCATGGAGCTGTAGTACCTTTCCTGAGCACTGCAGGTGCTGTCCTGGCACTGACAGAGAGGTGACGAACATGGTGACGCAACGCAGCATGAACACTGTCCCCATGAGGCTGCACAGGCGCCGCAGCAGAACTGACCTTCAGCAGAGCAGACGTTACACATGAACTAGACCAGTGGTTTTCAAACCTCTCCTCTGGGACCTCCGCAAGTTTCACAACTTTGTTGTAACCCTGAACTAACTCACTGATTCAAGTAGTCAAAAGGCATAATAATTAGTTGATCATTTTAATGTGGTGTGCTAGCTCTGGAATAGTTCAAATAAATGGAACGGGTGGGTGTCCCTAAGGAGAAGTAAAAACATATTTTTTTTAAACCCTGGACGAGTTAAACATTTTACAATTCTATTCATTTCATGGTGAAATTCAAGATACTAGTTTAAATAATGTCTAGGCTATAGGTGTGACGAACATATTTTCCTATGGACCAGTCAGTAGCCAGTACTCTACCTGTGCTTGTGCAGCAGCAGAACTAGCAGCCAGATATTACACAGGATCACTCCACATGCCTCTGCCATGGCAAAGGCCCACGGTATTCTAGGTACACTGTTGAGAGAAAGAAATGTTTATTGGCTAATCTACCTAAATGCAAGCTGCCTGGTATTGAGCATTTTGATTATTTTCCCAGGCTTGGCTAATGTTTATGAAGTATCACAACCATTAACAGATAATAGCCAATAATAATAATAATAATAATAATAATAATATGATGAAGAATATTATGCTATCAACATTCAATACGACTTCATTGGAAAAACAAAACAGCCTAGTAGATAGTAACTGCAAGCCTAATCCAGTGCAACTGGAAAAACACACCTGACAAACCTGCATGAGGTTAAGGCAAACAGCAAGCCACCTCTCGATTGCATTAAGATAGAGGCTTATGTCAGGTATGACAACCTGACTGGAATCAAACCAGGGTATGTGGAGACGCCTCTAGCACTGAGAACATTTTACATTTGGCTCAAAATTAAAAAATAAATGATCTTAACAGAGAAAAATGTCCTCCTGTATGCTACATATATTCCCAGCCCACTGACACTCCTATCAGATCACAACAAAATCACAGTCTACTTGAACAGAGCAATACTCAATCATGAGGCATCAAAGCCAAAGGAACTGAATAATATTAAGAAATGCTATAGCTGGAAGGAATGTAGTGTGGAAACCTACCAAAAAACAAGCCCACTCATCTTGCCAACAGTAATCTGAAACATTTTCACACCATGAGCAAGTCCAGCTACACTCTCAGTTAGAACAAGCTGGATATTCAAGTCCTGTGTGGCTCAGTTGGTTGAGCATGATGCTTGCAAAGCTAGGGTTGTGGGTTCGATTCCTACGAGGGACCAGTATGAAAATGTATGCACTCAGTACTATCAGTTGCTCTGGATAAGAGCGTCTGCTAAATTACTAAAATTGTCAAGAGCAATGTGAGTCATCATGAACAAAAGGTCAAGCAAGCAATCTACTCAAAGTAGGAGAAGTCAAGAAAACTGTTAATGGCAGGGCATGCTATTTAGTTTCAGAATAAGCTATGGTTGTGTCCCAAATGGCACCCTCTGACTGTATAGGTGAAACACTGGACACCGTTGCAAAAACAAGCAAGAGTTCAAATTGAAAAAATTCAAGTAGCGTAAGTTCAGTTTGATTCCTAGTAAAATGTTATCACCACAGCATCAGTTATGTTGACATTCGAAACAGAGGTGTTTGCTGAACAGTCACAAGCAGGTCTACATGTACATTACTTAGGATGTGGGGAACAGCAACCCACCTGTCTAAGAAAATGTCTGGCAAGGGCGGGTAGGTGCGCATGTCCGGCACCCTCTCGTGCACGATCACCATGACGAAGGAGGTAAATCCAAAAACGAACACAACATAGATGGCACTAAGCGCCGTCTTCCAGTACTCAGGGTCCAGCCTCCTGCTCCCTCCATGCTTGTACTTCCCATTTGTATACTGAAGATACTGCTCCCCAACCGGTGCAGTGTCTGTGTTAGAGTTATCACACTCTCTACTGGAGTCTCCATTGCAGTGCCAGTCCCCACCGCCACCCTGAGGGGAGTGTCCGTCGAACGGGACCCCCAGCTCCTCCAGGATGTCCAGGTTTTGTTTCTGCAGCTTGCGGAGGGACACCATCAGCCTCTTGATGTCCCCCAGCACCTTGAGCTCAAGCGGGGGAGAGCGTAGGTCGTACTCGCTGAGGGTGAGTAAGGACATGCCATCCAGACGGTGCTTGTTGCACAGCAGGTCTACATAGTGGCAGAAGCCCTCGTCCTTCAGCCACTTGGCTACATGCTTGGTGGTCCACTGTCGGATGTTCAACTGGGTGCAGCTAGACATCTCCAGTTCACTCTGAAAACTGTAAAAACAAACAAAAGATTAACCTCGACTCCAAGAACCAAATCTCGCATGTGCCCTTATGTATTTATCCCATGACAGATTTAATATCACGTGAAAAGATATGAGGAATAAAAAAGGAAGTCCCCAAATATATTGTAGCAGTCAGTACCCGGTACTTTTATGTAAGAGAAAACACTGCAACACTGTGTCTTATATAGAGAACTAGTCATCCACCATTTCCACTGAATCAGCATTTCAGAAATACTGTTGGTTCCCTATTAAGCCAAGCAAGACTTCAACATGAGTCAAATCAAATTTTGTCACATGCGGTGAATACAACCTTACCGTGAAATGCTTACTTACAAGCCCTTAACCAACAATACAGTTTAAAAAATAATTAAGAAAATATTTACTAAATAAAAAGTTAAACGAACACAATAAAATAACAATAACGAGGCTATATACAGGGGGTACCGGTACCGAGTCAATGTGCTTGGGTACAGGTTAGTCCAGGTGATAAAGTGACTATTCCAAGATAATAAACAGTGAGTAGCAGCAATATCACTGACAAAAGAGGCACATACTATCCACTGCTTCAAGACAAACTTCACCTTCTCCTCCCATCTGGTTGTTAAATTGTGGTCACTAAAAACAGTTTTCCACTGAAACATATGTGCTCCCAAGAAAGGACTTAGCCTAGCCTACAGTACACATTGTCAGACTTCAACTTATGTACTTATCTACCTATATCCCTCAAGGACAGAAATTGTGTGCCAAGCTGATATTGATGACAGACGAAGGAACAGAGACAGTTGCTTAATCTTGAGAGCCTCACCCTCCATTATTCCATTGTGGAATTCCAGAGTAGTTACATATAGGGTAAAGAGCAACTTGAACTAGACTGCTTGCTTCTGTTTAGAGAACAGAGCAACCATCCATTACATTCTTTCAGGTGGGGCTGTGTGTCACAAGGACACATTTTTAAAAACTTCATAAAAAGACAGCCCAACAATGCAGCAGCCCATCAATGCTGAACAAAAAAAATCAAAGCAACATGCAACAATTTCAAAGATTCTGCTGAGTTACAGTTCATATAAGGAAATCAGTCAATTGAAATGAATTCATTTGGCCCTAATCTATGGATTTCACATGACTGGGCAAAGGCTCAGCCATGGGTGGGCATAGGCCCACCCACTGGGGAGCCAGGCCCAGCCAATCAGAATGAGTTCTTCCCCTACAAAAGGCCTTGGCGCACTTACTACGTGTAAATGCTAAAAGACAGGAATGAGGTTGGTAGATAACTAAGTGCATCATTGTAGCAAAGTATTTATAAACAAAAAAACTTCTCTCTTAAACATTTTGTTCATTTTTGTTCTATTATCTATACAATACAGGCATAAATTATTTTGGCCCAATAGGCCTGGCGTATTCCCATGTTCAAGGAGCTTTCTGTTTTGATTGGGTTATTTTGCCTAAAAACCTAAGGCCTACCTGTAGTTGTTGCTTTAGTACAGTTGTGAGCATTTAGAGGTTTTTAGCGGAGCAGTTGGTAAGAGACTGGAGCGCCTGAGTGGGGCTCAATCACCACTCCATGAGCGGGATTTCCAACTGCTCAACTCCATCATAAATCATGGAGTTGAACTTAATCGGCTAATTTGGCAGAGGACAGTGTTCTAGTGACAGGAAGTACGATTATTTTTACTAACTCAGATTTTTTCGACTCCTTAATTTAAAATAACTAATCTTTCGACTCAGTTCGTTAATTTGGGTCAGAAGAACTGAAAAGTATAAATAGTAATGATTCTACAATTCTCTCGTTCACAATAAGGGGTTTATTGGAGCTGTTATTTGTGACAGACTTGTAAAACCGTGTTTTAAACAATATATCTGGATATTTGTTGATTGTTTTAAACAATATACCTGGATATTTGTTGATTGCTAGGCATACAAATAAGATAATTTCTTGGAACATTTGAAACGCGGTCTAGTTGTGGCCGCAACCGGACTAATTCGTGAACGATTTGACAGAACGCATTACCTCTCTACAGTGAGGGTGATATGAACACAATATCGTTCGCGGGATGCAGCAGCACCCCAAACGATTCGAGTTCGTTGAACAGAGGATTTGTATGTTTTAGTTCTACAAAGCTGTGTCCATCATAACAATCAATAATCAATTAATTGCATTAATTCTTGCACCATGTGATCAATGATCAGTTCTAAACATGTATTTTTATTCTCTGCCTGCACATCACTACGGTGTACAGTGTCCCTGGCAATACAAACTGTCCCCATGTGATGGTATTTCCACACTTAAGTATTGCACCCATTAAACGCAATACAGATCACTTGTGGGCTTTTAACTAATATCAAATACACAATACACAGAGAATGATGGTGACATCTCTGGCAACAGCCTAGTCTTGAGCAGGCCAGGCAGGGATGACGGTGGCTACAGTAGTTAGCTGATACAGCTGAGGACTATAGTTAACTGACATTAGCTAACGAGATAGTTAACTAATTACACGACTGACTGATATACCGCCAAGCCCAGTAAGCTTGCTGTGTAGCTTCCTAAAAATATGCAGAAGACATTTCATTTCCATGCTCAGAATACATTAGCTAGCAACAAAGCGTACATTCAGGCATAGTGTACCAGTTGGCTAGCATGCTAACGTTAGGCTGATAGGTTAGCTAGTAATCTAGCAGTAAATACTCACCAGAATTCAGATTAAACTTTTAGCTGCCGCGGCGAGTAATATGACTAGCTATATGGCATCTCACTTGAATCTGGCGAAGCTATAGTTACGTTTAGTGCAATAAGAGGATTGAGGCAAATCATTTCGCCCGGCTGCTGATTATAGTATCTGCCTTGCTGTTGACATTACCAAAAAGGAGCGACGACCGTAAATACTAGAAGAGCCGCGCATAGGCGGGCGAGTCAGTTTTCTTGTACTGTGACCTCTACTGGTGAAATTACAGTATCGGTATGCAAAGCACAGTAAGTAGTAAGTGCATTTTTCATGACCCATACAATAACCTATAGCATAATGTAGAATATATACAAATTTGGTGAGTCACTCACTGTAGCCGAACTTAGATCTATGTAAAGTTGCAAGACATATGTAAGATTTAAGACATAGGTCTAAGTTTAACTACACAAACAGACATAAATCAGGCCATTTTAATTTTAGACTGAGGGGAAGGAAGGACACCTGTTCCTGTCACTATAAACAGGCCTATCTAAAGCCTCAACTAGGCTAATTACCACCCTACAACATCAGAAAATGAAGAGGAAAGATAGCTAATATCTCATAGGAGCCCATTCTACCACAGTGTTGTAAGTGTGCCTTTTAAAATATTTTCTATTGAATCTTATTTAAAGCTCTCACAATGTCTGAAAGGGGCATTCCATTGCACTGTTTACACTACACTGTGTCCTGTGCATATGACAAATAAACATTGATTTGTATGTTGATTGTGTGGTACCAGTATCGCACATTGACTCGGTACTGGTACCCCCGGTATATAGACGCGTTATTGTTATTGTATTGTTGCTCTTTTATTTTTTACTTTAGTTAATTTAGGAAATACTTTTTTTAAACTGCATTGCTGGTTAATTAAGGGCTTGACAGTAAGGTCTACACCTGTTGTATTCGGTGCATGTGACAAATACAATTTGATTGGAAGTAGTCCAATTGACGAGAAAATAAAAATTTCCCCATGTACACTAACATAATCTATCGGGTACACCTGCAGCAGGTCATTTACATCTGCAACATCACCCTGCAAGAACAGAGATCACAGAATGACAGCCAGATGATGGATGACTACGATCATTTTAGATAATGGCATTGGCAGGGACACACATTGCCGCCAACATCTTTGTGTGTTGTTTTCCTCACATTGTTTCATGTCAGGAGAAACAGTAATCAACATTTGTTTACTTATAAAATGCCATTACAAACTTCAGCCAACTTTAACTAAAACTCAACAGCAGTGATGGGGCAACAGTGCAATTAATAAAACAACATTGTCAAATCAACTCAAATATTTTGTTTGATGTTACTTGAAGATGACTGGGCCCTATACACTTCCATTGGTTGTGAGCTAGCTGTGGCAAAAACTAGCTGTGGTGGATGTTAATTTTTTTAATAATCTTTTAAAAACCGAAACATGGAATACAGGTTCTCCTTGCATGTAAGCCACTTTCAGGCTGAGGAACCATCTAACATTAGGTTGTAAAATATTCACTGTTGTGAAGTTTTTTAAATAATCTTTTAAAAACCGAAACATGGAATACAGGTTCTCCTTGCATGTAAGCCACTTTCAGGCTGAGGAACCATCTAACATTAGGTTGTAAAATATTCACTGTTGTGAAGGGTCAAACCACTCCTACAGTCTTCTAATTGTCCCCAATTATTCTAGGCTACACCCCTTTCCTTCACACCTGTTTCCATTCCCAAATCACCTCTCCTCTGCCTTTTTCACCCCTTTCTGTTTCCTCCTTACACACTAGAATAGTTTGCATGGTGATGTCACGGAGTGGCCCCATCCGTCCTCCCATTGCGCATAATATGATTAAGTAAGTGCCTTATTATAGAAGAAATGTAAGTTAACCATGTAAATTATGCTGCCTGAACTTTTGATGTATATTTTATATCCATGCTATACTAATGTCCCTTTAGGTTAAGTCCTGGAATTCTCCTTAGTTTGTAGTTACAGTATATGTTAAGCCCATTCCCTGTAAGTCACATTTTTCCAAACCCTCCCCATGTGCCTCTGTTCTTTCCTGTGTTCATTCCTGTGTAATAAATACCCCTAAACCTGGATTCCTGCTCCATCTCTTGATTAACACTCTGGCCATGGTAGCAGAATCAGTCCTGAACCTAGCTTACACTCTATCCTAGTCCTTTTCTTCACTGACATTCCCCTATAACTATGACTCCCAGCCAACAATTACAACCCCAGCTTGATTGAAATGCTGTGTTCATAACCAAGTGGGAAGGTGATATTTACCACATATGACCGTGGGAAGACGTTTAGAGTAGGGGGTGCTGACTGCAGGGTTGGAAGAAAAAAAACACCTTTATAATAAAGCATTTTCAGGCTAACCAAATACAATTCCTAATGTGATGGGTAGCCTAAGCAAAGGTCAAAATTGGGTAACAGTCACTGCAGCTTAATTTCATTTAACTCCATGACTGTTTGCAAAACAAAATAGACTGTTGTGACCAGAACACACATTTCTTTGTAGGCCCACTGCAATTATGTGTGTGAGAGAAAGAATGCAGGGGTGTTGTAACTAAATTTAGTAAACACAAGATTGTGCCTATTAAAACTGATCACAAATGGACAGCTATGTGATCCATTGCGGCATGGGCAAATTTGGCATCTGGCAAGTGACAGAATTGCCAGACCATCTTTTATTGGGGTGGGCTGGTTGATATTGACTTTATATATATATATATATAGTGCTTTCAGAAATTATTCCACATTTTGTGTTACAGCCTGAATTTAAAATGGATTAAATTTATATATTTTTTGTCACTGACTTCCACACAATACCCCACTCCAAAGTGGAATTATGATTTTTGAAATGTATACAAATTAATTTAAAAAAAGCTGAAATGTCTTGAGTCAATAAGTATTCAACCCCTTTGTTATCGCAAGCCTAAATAAGTTCAAGAGTAAAATGTGCTTAAGTCACATACGTGTTCAACATGATTTTTGAATGACTTCCTCATCTCTGTACCCCACACATACAATTATCTGTAAGGTCCCTCAGTCAAGTAGTGAATTTCAAACACTGATTCAACCACAAATACCAAGGAGCTTTTCCAATGCATCGCAAAGAAGGGCACGTATTGGTAGATGGGTGAAAAAGAAGGCATTGAATATCCCTTTGAGCATGGTGAAGATATCAATTACACTTTGGATGGTGTATCAATACATCCAGTCACTACAAATATACAGGTGTCCTTCCTAACTCAGTTGCCGGAGAGGAAGGAAACCGCTCAGGGATTTCACCATGAGGCCAATGGTGACTTTAAAACAGTTAGTTTAATGGCTGTGATAGAACTGAGGATGGATCAACATTCTAGTTACTCCACAATACTAACCTAAATGACAGGGTGAAAAGAAGGAAGCCTGTACAGAATAAAACATATTCCAAAACATGCTTCCTGTTTGCAACAAGGCACTAAAGTAATACTGCAAAAAGTTGGCAAAGCAATTCACTTTTTGTCAAGAATACAAAGTGTTACGTTTGTGGCACATCCAATACAACACATTACTGAGTACCAATCTCCATATTTTCATTCGGTGGCTGCATCATGTTACGGGTATCGTTGTGATCGTTTATGTCTGGGGAATTTTTCAGGATAGAAAATAAACGGAATGTAAAAAATCCTGGTTTATTCTGCTTTCCAGCAAACACAGAGAGATTTTTTTACCTTTATATAACTAGGTAAGTCAGTTAGAAACAAATTCTTATATTCAATGATGGCCTAGGAGTTAACTGCCTGTTCAGGGGCAGAACAACAGATTTGTACCTTGGCAGCTCAGGGATTTGAACTTGCAACCTTCCGGTTACTAGTCCAATGCTCTAACCACTAAGCTACCCTGCCACCCCAATGAATTCATCTTTAGCAAGACAACATAAAACCCAAGGTGAAATCTACATTGGAGTTGCTTACCAAGAAGGCATTGAATGTTCCTGGGTGTCTGAGTTACAGTTTAGACTTAAAACTACTTGAAAATCTATGGCAAGTCCTAAAAATGGTTGCCTAGCAACAATCAACAAACAATTTGACAAAGCTTGAAGAATTTTGAAAATAATAAATGGGCAAATGTTGCACAGGTGTTCTTAGATTTACCCAGAAAAACTTACAGCCTGTAATCGTTGCCAAACGTCCTTCTACAAAGTATTGACTCAGGGGTGTGAATACTTAAGGAAATGAGCTAATTCCGTATATAATGTTCAATAAATTTGCATGTAAAAAAAGCACTGTCATTAAGGGTTATTGTGTGTAGATGTGTGAGTTTAATAAAAAATCTATTGTGAATTCAGGCTGTAACACAGTAAACTGTGGAATAAGTCAAGGGGTTAAATACTTTTTGTGTAATTTCTCTGTTGTCGTAATAATTGATAGTATATTGAGCATTTGGCTGATCAGTGGCAATGTCCAGCCCCCTTCCAAGATGGGCCTGCCCAGCTCAAAGAGAGTGAGATCCACTGACTCTCTGTCAGTCACTCAGTCAGAACAGAAACGGAAAGCTGGTGCCGAAAAAGTTATAGACCAAAAAAAGGTCTCTTGAGACCAAGACTGCGAAATGTCTGAAGTTAACCAACTTATTTGCTAAAAGTTCTGCTTGTCCAAGTGCTGTGCCTGTGAGAAATGACAGACCAGCTGCGGCTGCCGCTACAGCAGAGTGATGCAGTCCAGATAGGAAGAAAACAGAGAAAGATGCACACTGACACTGATGTAGCCTACTGCTGCCAGTTTGGCCTAATATTTTGGCTGTACATTGTTTATGAAATAGTAGGGAAGGAGGGATTCGGAGAAACAATTATACACTAGGCTACTTGCAATATAGCCTAACAAGTTGTTATATTTAAGCAATAAAGCATGAGGGGTTTTGGTACAATTTATGGCCAATATACCATGGCAAAGGGCTGTTCTTATGCATGATGCAATGTGGAGGGCCTGGATACAGCCCTTAGTGTGGTATATTAACAATATACCACAAAACACCTGAGGTGCCTTATTGCTATTATAAACTGGTTACAAATTCAACCAGAGTAGTAAAAGCAATGTTTTGTCATACCCGTGGTCTGATATACGGTCTGATATACTACGCCTGTCAGCCAATCAGCATTCAGGGCTTGAACCATCCAGTTTATAATGACTTTTATAAACTGGGTGGTTTATATATATATTTTTTAATCTTGGAATTTGGGGAAAGTTACCAGCATTTTGCAACCCTACGTGCAGGCTTGATGTGGACTGTAAAGCTAGGCCTCAAAAGAAGGACTTGTGAGATATGTAACGTATTGTCATAATATATTTTTATTTTTTATTTAACCTTTATTTAACCAGGTAAGCTAGTTGAGAACAAGTTCTCATTTACAACTGCGACCTGGCCAAGATAAAGCAAAGCAGTGTGACACAAATAACACAGAGTTACATATGGAATAAACAAGCTTACAGTCAATAACACAATAGAAAAAAGAAAGTCTATATACAGTGTGTGCAAATGGCGTGAGGAGGTAGACAATAAATAGGCCATAGTAGTGAAGTAATTACAATTTAGCAGATTAACACTGGAGTGATAATGAGCAGATGATGATGTGCAAGTAGAGATACTGGAGTGCAAAAGAGCAGAAAAGTAAATAAAAACAATATGGGGATGAGGTAGTAGATTCGGTGGGCTATTTACAGATGGACTATGTACAGCTGCAGCGATCATTTAGCTGCTCATATATGATGTTTAAAGTTAGCAAGGGAAATATAAATCTCCAGCTTCCGCAATTTATGCAATTTGTTCCAGTCACTGGCAGCAGAGAACTGGAAGGAAAGGCGACCAAAAGAGGTGTTGGCTTTGGGGATGATCAGTGAGATATACCTGCTGGAGCGCGTGCTATGGGTGGGTGTTGTTATCGTGACCAGTGAGCTAAGGCGGAGCTTAACCTAGCATAGACTTATAGATGACCTGGAGCCAGTGGGTCTGGCGACGAATATGTAGCGAGGGCCAGCGAACTAGAGCATACAGGTTACAGTGGTGGGTGGTATAAGGGGCTTTGGTAACAAAACAGATGGCACTGTGATAGACTGCATCCAGTTTGCTGAGTAGAGTATTGGAAGCTATTTTGTAGATGACATCGCCGAAGTCGAGGATCGGTAGAATAGTCAGTTTTACTAGGTGTTGAAGGAATTTAATTCCTCTGTTTTAATTCCCAATCAAAATTAAACACTCTATATTATAAGAATGGACAGAGCCCCAGTCTTAAAAGTCAATTAACAGCCTTTAATTCAAGAGAGAACTGAGTTCATACACATTTTACCACAGGTTATAAACTGAAAATGACGTCAGCGTTTTCTAAATGTTCCGTCTCTTCTTGACACTGGTAGAAAGGCCCTATAGTTTTCAAGCCTTCCCTCCTCGCCTAGAGCCAAGGTCAGTCAGTGTAGATAAGCATTCTAGACAGTCTGGAGATTAAAAAAATTCAGTCTCTCGATGTGCAAAACTGATAGAGTTGATAGTACCCCAAGCGACTTACAGCTGTAATCGCTGCAAAAGGTGGCGCTACAAAGTATTAACTTAAGGGGGCTGAATAATTTTGCAAGCCCAATTTTTCAGTTTTTGATTTGTTAAAAAAGTTTGAAATATCCAATAAATGTCGTTCCACTTCATAATTGTGTCCCACTTGGTGTTGATTCTTCACAAAAAAATACAGTTTTATATCTTTATGTTTGAAGCCTGAAATGTGGCAAAAGGTCACAAAGTTCAAGGGGCCCGAATACTTTCGCAAGGCACTGTATCTAAAAACTGTACTAGTATTGCATTTTAATGCATCTGATTACACTTTACATTCAGCAATGAGGCTCATCCACACTTTATCAAAGTGAGACAAGCCACCAAGAAAAGTGATTCAATGTTAGAATGTTGATGGGGTCTGGAGGCCCGGAGTCAAATACATGGAGACATTTTAGATTCAAGGTTCCAGATCAACTGCCATAGAATAACTCAGAAACATAAACACAAAACAGTTAGAATAAAATCACAACCCTATAGGAAGAAGGTTATTTTCATCCAGACAGCAAAGAGCCTAGCGAAGAACCTCTTACAAGAACGGGTTTCTTGACTACAAATAATGCTACGTAGAACCATTGCTCACCTCAAAGAACCTTTCAAGAACCCATTTTCCAAGATTGTAGTTCAATTTTAAATGTTATACACTCTTTGGAGAACATATAGAAAGGTGGGTCTAGGCAAAAACAAGTATTAACATTAACAAAATAAAACAAACATTATGGGATTGAATCCAAAACCCATGACTCAAGCACTCTTGCGAAATCAGAGGAAGAGCCAGTCCTCTTTCCCTTGTTTACCCAGGTAGAACTTAGGCATGACTGAACTCCCTGACTTAGAACTGATTAGAACTGGTAACGCCCTGGTGCATAAGTACACTAGATCATTCATGGTTATAAACCATCAAAAAGAGTGGACTAACATTGGGGGCATGTAAGCAAAGAAAGTCATGACCTGGCTGTTAACAATGATCTGGAAAGCCTCCTTCTGGGGATTGAGGTCTCCCCATTCAGGATCAGATCTCTTCAGAGCCCTGAGGATGAGGACGTCACAGAACCCGATGGGTCAGGATGGATATTATGTATGGCACGATGATGATGGGACTGGAGAATAAACTGGGATCAAGTAACAATGCAGTCCAATTGGCTACTTTGATAGCCCAAACACCAACAGACATCAGAACTCTGTAAGTCAGGCCCTTCCTCAAATGATAGGTGATTGGATGTACCACAGCCTGGAAGTAGTCCAGACACATACAGGTCATGAAGAGAGGTCGTCCAGTTGAGCTCAAAGCATTGATGAAATTGAAAGTGCATTCGAACTCCCAGTTGTGCCCAATTAAATAGTTTCACACACCTGGGGGGATGAAAACCAAGTCCATGACTGTGAGGTTTAGCATGAAGACGTTGTGGTGGGGTGCCTTTCCTGTTTCTCTGCAACAGCTCCGAAAGGATGACAACACATGCAGCGGACCCAAACAGGAAAGCGACCACACCGAAACAAGGCCAGACTATTATACCGACCATCATGTCATTGCTCCAATTAAAGTAAGCTATGCACATCAATGCTAGTTCTGTATACAACAGCTGTATTTAAATAGGTAAGTGGAACCATATTATTGCTAAACATTGTTAGGTTTATGCTCTTATCCAGAGCGACGTACACAAGTAAAGCGACGTACAGTAGTGAGTGCATACATTTTCATACGTGTCCCAAGCAACATGCTCTACCAATTGACCCACTGGGACCACTGTCCTGATTTACAGTGAGATATGTTCATTTACAGTGCAGTAAAAGTGATAGATGAGTAAATGCAGAAAATGTACCTTTCAGCCAGAGGGTTTGTGATGAGGTGATTTTTCATTGCGTCTTTATAGGGAAAGGGAAAGGGGGATACCTAGTCAGTTGTATAACCTGTTACATCTATGGGGGCGCTATTTCATTATTGGATAAAAAAACGTACCCGTTTTAAGCGCAATATTTTGTCACAAAAAGATGCTCGACTATGCATATAATTGACAGCTTTGGAAAGAGAACACTCTGACGTTTCCAAAAATGCAAAGATATTGTCTGTGAGTGCCCCAGAACTGATGCTACAGGCGAAACCAAGATGAAACTTCAAACAGGAAATGAGCAGGATTTTTGAGGCTCTGTTTTTCATTGTCTCCTTATACGGCTGTGAATGCGCAAGGAATGAGCCTGTCCGATCTATCGTTTCCCCAAGGTGTCTGCAGCATTGTGACGTATTTGTAGGCATATCATTGGAAGATTGACCATAAGAGACTACATTTGCCAGGTGTCCGCCCGGTGTCCTCCGTTGAAATTGGTGCGTCATCTTCAACTGCACGTCTTTTTCCAAGCGATTCACAGGAGAAAGTAGACATTCACGAACGATATATCAATGAAGAGATATGTGAAAAACACATTGAGGATTGATTCTAAACAGCGTTTGCCGTATTTGAGTCTATATTATGGAGTTAATTTGGAAAACAGTTCGCCGTTTTGATGACTGAATTTTCGGGGTTTTTTGGTACCCAAATGTGATGTACAAAACGGAGCGATTTCTCCTACACAAAGAATCTTTCAGGAAAAACTGAACATTAACTATGTAACTGAGAGTCTCCTCATTGAAAACATCCAAAGTTCTTCAAAGGTAAATTATTTTATTTGAATCCTTTTCTGGTTTTTGTGCAAATGTTGCCCGCTAAATGCTATGCTAAATGCTATGCTAGCGATCAATACTCTTACACAAATGCTTGTTTTGCTATGGTTCAAAAGCATATTTTGAAAATCTGAGATGACAGTGTTGTTAAGAAATGGCTAAGCTTGAGAGCTAGCACATTCATTTCATTTGCGATTTTCATAAATAGTTAACGTTACGTTATGCTAATGAGCTTGAGGCTATAACTGGATACAGGTTTTTTTCATAGCCAAACGTGAACAAAATGGAGCGATTTGTCCTACACAAATAATATTTTTTGAAAAACTGATCATTTGCTATCTAACTGAGAGTCTCATTGAAAACATCTAAAGTTCTTCAAAGGTAAATGATTTTATTTGAATGATTTTCTTGTTTTTGTGAAAATGTTGCTGGCTGAATTCTAGGCTTATAGCTATGCTAGCTATCAATACTCTTACACAAATGCTTGTTTAGCTATGGTTGAAAAGCATATTTTGAAAATCTGAGATGACAGTGTTGTTAACAAAAGTCTAAGCTTGAGAGCAAATATATTTATTTCATTTCATTTGCGATTTTCATGAATAGTTAACGTTGCGTTATGCTAATCAGAATCAGAGAGGTGCGGGGGGCTGCCATAATCGACATCCACGTCTTCGGTGCCCGGGGAACAGTGGGTTAACTGCCTTGCTCAGGGGCAGAACGACAGATTTTTACCTTGTCTGCTCGGAGATTTTATCCAGCAACCTTTTGGTTACTGGCCCAACGCTTTAAAAACTAGCTAGTTTTGCATATACAAGTTTTATTGTTATGTTTTATTTATTTTTCTTTGCAAATGCAAGTGTCCCTTGTATAGTGTGAACCTACAGAGTAAAACTCCACTAGGGTGGCTTGTCAACATGGATTGATTTTGCAAACCAAATAGGCACAACCATGTGCAGAGTCATAAGGTAGAGCAATGGAAAACATTTGTTTTAGCAGTACTGGAAACATTTACATTTGGTCCTCCAGCTTTCTGTTCCATGATCTAACTATTACACAATGCACCAAAAGCTGTGTTAAAAACAAACCATTTAATGTCTGGCATTTTTTATTTGTCTAAGGGTAACAGACAGGGATGCCCAATTCTTCTCTTATATTCACCATAACCTTGAAGCGTCTTGTTGGATTAATCAGAGTGTAATCTCTCAGGGACTGACTATGTAACATAAATGGTATCGTAACATATGTCAAAAGACTGTGGGATGCGAAGACTACTGGGCAACAGTTCACAGTTCACAGGTTTTTGGTCACTGGTAACTTGAACAAATTGTGATTTAGATGGTGTTCACTTCTTTCGAAATTCGGAAGGGGACATTTGGCCCATAGACTTGCCCGAAACTTGCAGAGAGAGGAGGTTGGAGCTACTGCCCTGATTCCGCTGCTTTTTCTAGTACCGTTTCTCATGCATCTCCCCTCAGAACAAAATTGAGCATCTGACGCAATTAGGCAACATTAACATTTTGGATTTCAGAGATAATATGTTGAGAGCACGACTGAGTTCCTAAAAAAAAGCTTATGTCGCTGATTGGCTGGGCCGGAAGTGCATGCGTGTCACACATGCTGCTAGTGAAACCAGATTAGTCAAACAGGCTTTAAGGCAATTTACATGGCTTTAATGAAAACTTCAATGTGAAGTAACTTAACTGGGCAAAGATACACTACATCACCAAAAGTATGTGGACACCTGCTTGTTGAACATCTCATTCCAAACTTATGGCCATTAATATAGATTTGGTCCCCACCTTTGATGCTATAACAGCTTCCACTCTTCTGGGAAGGCTTTCCACATAATGTTGGAACATTGCTGCGGGGACTTGCTTCGTTTTAGCCACAAGAGCATTGGTGCGGTCGAGCACTGATGTTGGGTTTTAGGCGATTAGGTCGGTGTTCCAATTCATCCCAAAGGTGTTTGATGGGGTTGAGGTCAGGGCTCGACCGATCTCGACTAAACATTTCCGTATGGACCTCACTTTGTCCACGGGGGCATTGTCATGATGAAACAGGAAAGGGCCTTCCCCAAACTGTTGCTTCAAAGTTGGAAGCACAGAATCATCTAGAATGTCACTGTATGCTGCAGCGTTAGGATTTCCCTTCACTGGAAATAAGGGACCTAGCCCAAAGTATGAAAAACAGCCCCAGACCATTATTCCTCCACCAATCTTTATTTATTTTAATTTTTTTATGTATTATTTTACCCCTTTTTTCTCCCCAATTCGTGGTATCCAATAGGTAGTAGTTACAGTCTTGTCTCATCGCTGCAACTCCCGTACAGACTCAGGAGAGGCGAAAGTCGAGAGCCAACTTCAAAGATTTGACTGAGTTACAGTTCATATAAGGACATCAGTCAATTGAAATACATTCCTTAGGCCCTAATCTATGAATTTCACATCACTGGGAATTCAGATATGCATCTGTTGGTCACAGATAACTTTTTTTAAATGGTAGGGGTGTGGATCAGAAAACCAGTCAGTATCTGGTGTAACCACCATTAGCCTCGTGCAGCGTGACACATCTCCTTCCCATTGAGTTGATCAGGCTGTTGATTGCAGTCTGTGAAATGTTCTCTCACTCCTCTTCAATGGGTGTGTGAAGTTGCTGGATATTGGCGGGAAATGGAACACACTGTCGTACACGTCGATCGAGAGCATCCCAACATGCTCAATTGGTGATATATCTGTTGAGTATGCAGGTCATGGAAGAATTTGGACATTTTCATCTTCCAGGAATTGTGTACAGATCCCTGCAACATTTTATTATTAACATTTTTATTATAAATAAATAAAATATAAATATAGGACATAACACACATCACGACAAGAGAGATAACACAACACTACATAATGAGAGACCCAAGACAACAACATAGCAAGGCAGCAACAAATGACAACACAGCATGGTAGCAATACAACATGGTAGCAACACAAAACATGATAAAAACATTATTGGGCACAGACAACAGCACAACGGGCAAGAAGGTAGAGACAACAATAAATCAAGCAAAGCAGCCACGACTGTCAGTAAGAGTGTCCATGATTGAGTCTTTGAATGAAGAGATTGAGATAAAACTGTCCAGTTTGAGTGTTTGTTACAGCTCGTTCCAGTCGCTAGCTGCAGTAAACTGAAAAGACAAGTGTCCCAGGGATGTGTGTGTGCTTTGGGGAACCTTCAGCAGATTGTGACTGGCAGAATGGGTGTTGTATGTGGAGGATGAGGGCTGCAGTAGATATCTCAGATGAGGTGGAGTGAGGCCTAAGAGTGTTTTATAAATAAGCACCAACCAGTGGGTCTTGTGATGGGTATACAGCGATGACCAGTTTACCGAAGAGTACAGAGTGCGGAGATGTGTCCTATAAGGAGCATTGGTGGCAAATCGGATGGCCGAATGATAAAGAACATCTAGCCGCTCGAGAGCACCCTTACCTGCCGATCTATAAATTACATCTCCGTAATCTAGCATGGGTAGGATGGTCATCTGAATCAGGGTTAGTTTGGCAGCTGGGGTGAAAGAGGAGTGATTATGATAGAGGAAACCAAGTCTAGATTTAACTTTAGCCTGCAGCTTTGATATGTGCTGAGAGAAGGACAGTGTTCCATCTAGCTATACTCCCAAGTACTTGTATGAGGTGACTACCTCAAGCTCTTAACCCTTAGACGTAGTAATCACACCTGTGGGGAGAGGAGCATTCTTCTTACCAAACCAAATGCCCTTTATTTTGGAGGTGATCAAAATAAGGTTAACTTCTTGGCGCACCCATCCCGTTAGCGGGATCATTTTCGTAAACATCCGCTGAATTGCAGAGCGCCAAATTCAAATGAAATGACTAAAAATATAAAATTTTCATGAAATCACAAGTGCAATATACCAAAACGCAGGTTAGCTTGTTGTTAATCCACCTGGGGTGCCAGATTTCAAAAAAGCTTTACAGCAAAAGCTATCCAAGCGTTTATGTTAGGACATCTCTCTCAGCAGACAAAACATTACAAACAGCTAGCAGAAAAGTAGATTGGTCACGAAAGTCAGAAAATAAATAAAATTAATCGCTTATCTTTGATGATCTTCGGGTGTTTGCACTCACGAGACTCCCAGTTACACAATAAATGTTCCTTTTGTTCGATAAAGATTATTTTTACATCCAAAAACCTACTTTCGGTTGGCGCGTTTTGTTCAGAAATCCACAGGCTCGTGCAGGTCATGAAGGGCAGGTGAAAATTCCAAATAGTATCCGTAAAGTTTGTAGAAACACGTCAACTGTTTTTTTTAATAATCAATCCTCAGGTTGTTTTTACAATAAATAATCAATAATATTTCAACCGGACCGTAGCTTTTTCAATAGGAGTGAGAGAGAAAATGTCTGCTCCAAGCTGTTGCGCATGCAAAACTCTGCTGGCACCCAGCCATCCACTGACGCGATGTGATCGTTCTCGCTAATTTTTCAGAATAAAAGCCTGAAACTATGTCTAAAGACTGTTCACACCATGTGGAAGCCATAGGGAAAGGAATCTGGTTGATATCCCTTTAAATGGAGGGAAGGCATGCAATGGAACAGGGAGATTCATTTCTCTTTGGCACTTCCTGGTTGGATTTTCACCTGCAATCTCAGTTCTGTTACACTCACAGACAATATTTGGACAGTTTTGGAAACTTTAGAGTGTTTTCTATCCTAATCCGACAATTATATACATATTCTACATTCTGGGCCTGAGAAATAGGCAGTTTCATTTGGGTATGTTTTTCATCCAAACATCAAAGTACTGCCCCCTACACTCAACAGGTTAAGGGTAGAGAAAGCTTGTTGGACACTAATAAAGCTTTGTTGTAGAGCATTTAACCTCTAGCGTCGAGCAATCCCGTATCCGGGAGCGTAATCATAGCCTCAAGCTCATTAGCATAACGCAACGTTAACTATTCATGAAAATCGCAAATGAAATGAAATAAATATATTGGCTCACAAGCTTAGCCTTTTGTTAACAACACTGTCATCTCAGATTTTCAAAATATGCTTTTCAACCATAGCTACACAAGCATTTGTGTAAGAGTATTGATAGCTAGCATATCATTAAGCCTAGCATTCAGCAGGCAACATTTTCACAAAAACAAGAAAAGCATTCAAATAAAATCATTTACCTTTGAAGAACTTCGGATGTTTTCAATGAGGAGACTCTCAGTTAGATAGCAAATGTTCAGTTTTTTCAAAAATATTATTTGTGTAGGAGAAATTGCTCCGTTTTGTTCATCACGTTTGGCTAAGAAAAAAAAATGAAAATTCAGTCATTACAACGCCAAACATTTTTCCAAATTAACTCCATAATATCGACAGAAACATGGTAAACGTTGTTTAGAATCAATCCTTAAGGTGTTTTTCACATATCTATTCGATGATAAATCATTCGTGGCAGTTGCCTTTCTCCTCTGAACCAAATGGAAAAGTGCACGCAGCTGGAGATTGCGCAATAAATTCGACGGAGGAGACCAAGCGGACACCTGGTAAATGTAGTCTCTTATGGTCAATCTTCCAATGATATGCCTACAAATACGTCACAATTTGGGGAAACCTTGGGGAAACGACAGAAAATGTAGGCTCATTCCTGGCGCATTCACAGCCATATAAGGAGACATTGGAACACAGCGCAACAAATCTGGGCCATTTCCTGTATGAAATTTCATCTTGGTTTCGCCTGTAGCATTAGTTCTGTGGCACTCACAGACAATATCTTTGCAGTTTTGGAAACGTCAGAGTGTTTTCTTTCCAAAGCTCTCAATTATATGCATCGTCGAGCATCTTTTCGTGACAAAATATCTTGTTTAAAACGGGAACATTTTTTTTATCCAAAAATGAAAAGAGCACCTCCTATATCGAAGAAGTTAACACAAAATCCGGGGAGGGGCCAGCTGAGTATAAGACTGTATCATCTGCATATAAATGGATGAGAGAGCTTCCTACTGCCTGAGCTATGTTGTTGATGTAAATTGAGAAGAGCCTGAGGCCTAGGATTGAGCCTTGGGGTAGTGGCTGAGACAGCAGATTTTCTGACTTTATACACTGCACTCTTTGAGAGAGGTAGTTAGCAAACCAAGCCAAAGACCCCTCAGAGACACCAATAATCCTTAGCTGGCCCACAAGAATGGAATGGTCTACGGTATCAAAAGGTTTGGCCAAGTCAATAAAAATAGCAGCACAACATTACTTAGAATCAAGGTCAATGGTGACATCATTGAGGACATTTAAGGTTACAATGACACATCCATAACCTGAGTGGAAACCAGATCGCATACCAAAGAGAATACTATAGACATCAAGAAAACCAGTCAGTTGATTATTGACAAGTTTTCCCAAAATAAATAGAAATAGGCCTATAACAGTTAGGGTCAGCTTGATCTCCCCCTTTAAATAAAGGACTAACAGTGGCTGCCTTCCAAGCAATGGGAACCTACCCAGAAGGAGCTACAGGTTAAAAAGGTCGGAGACAGGCTTGGCGATGATAGGGGCAGCAACCTAAAAGAAGAAAGGGTCTAAACCATCTGACCCAGATGTTTTTTTGGGGTCAAGTTTCAGGAGCTCCTTTAGCACCTCAGACTCAGTGACTGCCTGCAGGGAGAACATTTGTAGCGGGGCAGGGGAAAAGGAGGGAGCAGCATCGTGATAGTCTCATTAGAAGGGGTGGGAGATGAGGAAATTGTAGACGGGCAAGGAGGCATGGCTGAGTCAAATTGGAATCCTGACTTAATGAAGTGGTGATTAAAGAGCTCAGCCATGTGCCTCTTGTCAGTAACAACCACATCATCAACATCGGCAGCTGTGAGGAGGAAGGTTTATTCTCCAGGTCTTTAACCGTTTTCCAGAACTTCTTGGGGTTAGACCCACAGAGACAGAACTGCTCCTTAAAGTAACTAACTTTGGCCTTCTGGATAGCCTGAGTGCACTTATTTCTCATTTGCCTGAACGAGAGACAGTCAGCCTGAGTCTGCGTGTGCCGAGCCTTCCGCCAAATGCGATTCTTGAGGTGTAGTAACTCTGCAAGATCACGGTCGAACCAGGGGCTGAACCTGTTTTTAATTCTAATTTTCTTTTTGGGGGCGTGTTCGTTAACAATACCACTGAAAATATCAAAAAAGAAGGTACAAGCTTCTTTGACAGAGGGGATCAAGCTGATTCTATACCATTTTACAGAGACCAGTTTATGAAGGAAGGCTTGCTCATTAAAGTGTTTTAGCAAGCGTCTAAGACAAACTGGACACGTTGTTTAACAGCCATTACGAACACAGGCTGTAAAACAGTGATCACTAAGGTCATTACACAAAAGGACGATAGCACACAGCAACAGTCAACAAAGAGCTATTTGAAAGTGTAATACTTGATACCAGCAAATACAATTGTTTGGAGACAGACTTGGTGGAGACAACTGAGCACTGAAGGTGATCCTTGGTAAAGATTGCCACTCCCACACCTTTGGAAGATCTGTCTTGTCGAACAAAGTTATAACAAATTTATAGCAAAATGCACAAGAAAAAAACAAAAATATATAACGACTTGGGACTGGCCATTGTAAGTTCAGAGTCACTTGCCCCAACAATGCCTTGGCTTGCCCCAACAATGGCTTGGTAGCCTTCACAAGCTTGGTAGCCTTAGTATTCAGTCCTTATAAAGTAAAATATATAATTGTAATATATTTTTCTTCTTGGCTTTTGAAAGTAAAAAATTGCTTCAGACTAAGCATTACTTACTCAGTTCCAGGTTGGATGGTGTTTTCAGTTTTCTGTTTGTTTGCCACAGCATTTGCTGTATAGTTTGGGAATAATAATCCATGGGTGTAGGAAGCATTCCAGGTAATTCCGTCCAAAATCAGGTTGTAGGTTTGGAGTTTTTATTTGGAGTGAAGGTTATGTTGTTTCGGGTAGCATCCTGTATATGTCCATGCGAAAAAATCCAAGTTGATCTAACTCTAAATCTATCTATTTAAAAAAAATATGCTGAAACATGAGGTGATGGCGGAGGATGAATGGCACTCCTCTGTTCTCATCCTCCTAGATCTATCCGCTGCCTTCGACACCGTGAACCATCAGATCCTCCTCTCCACCCTCTTAGGGCTGGTCATCTCGGGCTCTGCACACTCTTGGATTGCATCCTACCTGGCAAGCTGCTCCTTACAGGTGACGAGGAGAGGATCTGCGTCTGCACCACGGCTCGGTGTCCGCCAGGGCTCAGTTCTAGGCCCTCTCCTCTTCTCTCTATACACCAAGTCCCTCAGCTCCGTTATATCCTCACATGGTCTCTACTATCATTGCTATGCGGATGACACTCAACTTCTTTGAACCTTCCCTCAGTGGTGACACGCATCTCTGCGTGACTGGCAGATATCTCAACTTGGACGTCTGCCGACCGCCTCAAGCTCAACCTCAACAGGACGGAACTGCTCTTCCCCCCCGGGGAAGGCCTGCCTGCTCAAATACCTCTCCATTATGGTTGACTACTCCACAGTGTCTCCCTACTAGAGTACAAAGAACCTTGGCGTGACCCTGGACAACACCCTGTCGTTCTCTGCAAACATCAAAGTAGTGACCTGGTCCTGCAGGTTCATGCTCTACAATATCCATAGAGTATGACCCTACCTCACACAAAAAGCGGCGCAAGTCCTAATCCAGGCACTTGTCCTCTCTGGTCTGGACTACTGCAACTCAATGTTGGCTGGGCTCCCAACTTGTGCCATCAAACCCCTGCAATTTATCCAGAATGCTGCAGCCCCCTTGTTTTTCAACCTTCCCAAGTTCTCTCATGTCACCCCACTCCTCCGCAGACTCCACTGGCTTCCAGTCGAAGCTCGCATCCACTACAAGACCATGGT
Source organism: Oncorhynchus masou masou (assembly GCF_036934945.1). Classification (NCBI taxonomy): domain Eukaryota; kingdom Metazoa; phylum Chordata; class Actinopteri; order Salmoniformes; family Salmonidae; genus Oncorhynchus; species Oncorhynchus masou. The sequence continues at coordinate 32,382,134 of NC_088235.1, forward strand.
GCTTACCTACGGAACAGCAAGAGGAACTGCCCCTCCCTACCTTCAGGCTATGCTCAAATCCTACACCCCAACCCGAGCACTCCGTTCTGCCACCTCAGGTCTCTTGGCCCTCCCAGCCTTACGGGAGGACAGCTCCCACTCAGCCCAGTCCAAGCTTTTCTCTGTCCTGGCACCCAAATGGTCAATACAGCATATGGAAACTTGGAATCACTCATGTCTTGAACGCTGCCCATAGGAGGCAGCACTGCCTATGGAGCCATGTTTTCTACGGGTCAACAGTGGACTACCATGGAGTGCCTACTGATGATTCACCATCTTTTGACATTTCACAGTATTTCTATTCCTCTGCCAATTACATCCAAGATGCACTAAACACAGCAGGTGTTAGGTAAGCATAGCCATCACATTTAGTATTTTACTGTCATTAGAATTTGCGTAAGGCCGGTTTTCCTCTCCACTATAAAAGGGCTTGACATTCACCTTTTAAGCCACTCATCCTTCTAATATAACCTGTAGGACAGATTTCTAACTGTCCGAAAGCTCAAGTTACCAGATATATTTTTTTGTAAACACCATTGTCCAAATAGGTGACTGAACATTGTGTTGTATTGTATGATGCAAGAAACCACTTTACAAAATACAATTCATTATTATCATTGTTATTACCATACAGAGAATCAGACAGAAATTCAGGCTACGCTCTGCCTACTGGCCTCTTTGCATATTCAAGCCTGTCTCAAAATACAACACTGCCCCTTTAAGACAAAAAAAGATCCTTACCTAACGTGCACATGAAACCTAGAAATGGAACTAGGAAGCAATCACCCCCACATTGCTGACCAAAATAAGCTATAACTTGGTTAATAACTTGCTAAATAGCAAATCATCAAGAAATGTGCACACGTGGTGGCTACTGTAAACGTGGCTCTGCGCTCTGAAAGATCGCAAGTCAGAGTAATTATCCTCAGATGCACAATACCTACCACGACTCGATCTTGTAAAGTTCGATTTGTTTTGTTGCATTGAAAGAAACTGATATTATGTTGATTCGATCACAGTTCCCACATTCTAAGAGAAACGTTGATATGTTTATGGGAAGATTGTGTAAACTAAAGTGGCAACTCTCGTGAAGGTCATTCTGCGTCTCTGTTGGCTGGCAATTCTTCTGTGTGTAAGAGGAGCTGCGTGACCGTGCACGCACAGTGAGAAGGAACATTGGACTCAGGCAAGTCCTACCATTAATATGGTATTATTGTAAAAAATGATGTCCATTGTCCGGCACTGAGAGGATAGTCATGTCCAAGGTGTCAACAACAACTGTTCAGGAAGGATGTGGTTCCTCCTCTGACACTCCATCTGTGAAAGACTTGGTGAAGATTCTCTTTGGTGGCAAAAGATTTGGCAACCCAGTGGATGAAGTTTGGACTAACCTTTTCATTGGGGACATGTAAGTCATGCAGTATTATTCCTTCACAAATTGCCCTTTACAAGCTAACTGAATTGCATGTGAATAATAATCTTATTTGTAGCTTAGTTGGTAGAGCATGGGCTTGCAAAGGCGGTATAGTGGGTTCGATTTCTGGGACCACCCATATGTAAAAGAATGGATGCACACATAATTGTAAGCCACTTTGGATAAACGACTGTGGTAAATTACATTTTATTATTACACAGCTTATTGCAATTATTTTACAATGTTTCTCTCAATGTTTACAAGGGATTTCGGAAGAACATACTATGAAAGAAATATATGAGATTCTGTTTTTTTTTCTGCAGGTCTGTAGCCAATGATCGATACAGCATATGGAAACTTGGAATCACTCATGTCCTGAATGCTGCCCATGGGAGGCAGCACTGCCTAGGGAGCCACGCTTTCTACGGGTCAGCAGTGGACTACCATGGAGTGCCTGCTGACGATTCACCATCTTTTGACATTTCACTGTATTTCTATTCCTCTGCCGATTACATCCAAGATGCACTAAACACAGCAGACGGTAGGCAAGCATAGCAATCCTATTTAGTATTTTACAGTCATTAGATTTTGCATATACGGCCGGTTTCACAAACACAGATTAAACCTAGTCTTGGACTCAAAGGTTTATTTTTAATCTGTCTCTCGGGAAAACTGGCCCATAAAGTATGTCTCACAATATCAGTTTTATGCCAAAATGTAAGCCTTTCTGTATACCCAGTTAATTAAATAATCAGATCTATGCAGAAACAGAATTCTCCTTTTCCTTTATTTTCCGAGATAGTCACCTGTTGAAGTGTCCTGGTGTAAGGAATGTTTTTTGATCAGATGGACCACTTTAATTAATACTTTGAAGTGCTATCCTCTTGGGATACAATGTACATCCTGCTGTATATGTTTTTACCCAAATACATTTTATTAAACTTTTTTTCCCTTGTCCACAGCCAGGATCCTGGTCCACTGTGCTGTAGGTGTGAGTAGGTCTGCTTCTCTGGTGCTGGCCTACTTGATGATACATCACCAATACTCCTTGCTAGATGCCATCACAAAGGTCAAAGAGCACAGGTGGATCTTTCCAAATACAGGATTCCTAAAACAACTCAGAGCATTGGATATGAAACTGCACACAAAGAAACAGGAGAAGAGGTGAATATGAAGACAGGTCAACATTATACTACAAAGATCACTGAGACACTAAAAGTCAACCCTTTTAAACTGATGAAATGTCAATTTCTTAATAATCTCTGTCTGCACAAGGCAATTCGATTTCTGATTTTGACTGTTGACTTTACACTGGAAATAAAATAGTTTGTTTGTCTTTTTAATATATTATATTTGACTGATTTACAATAAATAGGCAGCACTGTGTCTCAAATGTCTTTCTGTTCAACATTTGTCCATAATGATGTGAAAAATGATCCGTGCTTAATCTCTGTTTGTAGTTTATTGAATTAAGATTCTCAATTTGAGTCCCAAATGGCACCCTATTCCCTATATACTGCACTACTTTTGATCAGGGCCCATATGGCTCTGGTCAAAAGTAGTGCCCATTTGGGATGCACCCCCAGAGTGGTGTTAAGGGCAGAATCACAGTTCCAATTTACAGAGGAACTTTTTGAAGCAATTAAATATAGTTGAAGTCGGAGGTTTACATACACTTAGGTTGGAGTCATTAAAACTTGTTGCTTGGAAAATTCCAGAAAATGATGTAATGGCTTCAGAAGCGTCTGATAGGCTAATTGACATAATTTGAGTCAATTGGAGGTTTAACTGTGGATGTATTTCAAGGCCTACCTTTAAACTCAGTGCCTCTTTGCTTGACATCATGGGAAAATCAAAAGAAATCAGCCAAGGCCTCAGAATGAAAATTGTAGACCCCCTCAAGTCTAGTTCATCCTTGGGAACAATTTCCAAATGCCTGAAGGTACCACGTTCATCTGTACAAACAATAGTACGCAAGTATAAACACCATTAGACCACACAGCCGTCATATCGCTCAGGAAGGAGACGTCTTCTGTCTCCTAGAGATGAACGTACTTTGATACGAAAAGTGCAAATGAATCCCAGAACATCAGCAAAGGACCTTGTGAAGATGCTGGAGAAAACAGGTACAAAAGTATCTACAGTGGGGCAAAAACGTATTTAGTCAGCCACCAATTGTGCAAGTTCTCCCACTTAAAAAGATGAGAGAGGCCTGTAATTTTCATCATAGTTAAACTTCAACTATGACAGACAAAATGAGAAAAAGAAATCCAGAAAATCACATTGTAGGATTCTTAATGAATTTATTTGCAAATTATGGTGGAAAATAAGTATTTGGTCAATAACAAAAGTTTATCTCAATACTTTGTTATATACCCTTTGTTGGCAATGACAGAGGTCAAACGTTTTCTGTAAGTCTTCACAAGGTTTTCACACACTGTTGCTGGTATATTGGCACATTCCTCCATGCAGATCTCCTATAGAGCAGTGATGTTTTGGGGCTGTTGCTGGGCAACACGGACTTTCAACTCCCTCCAAAGATGTTCTATGGGGTTGAGATCTGGAGACTGGCTAGGCCACTCCAGGACCTTGACATGCTTCTTACGAAGCCACCCCTTTGTTGCCCGGGTGGTGTGTTTGGGATCATTGTCATGCTGAAAGACTCAGCCACGTTTCATCTTCAATGCCCTTGCTGATGGAAGGAGGTTTTCACTCAGAATCTCACGATACATGGCCCCATTCATTCTTTCCTTTACATGGATCAGTCGTCCTGGTCGCTTTGCAGGAAAAACAGCCCCAAAGCCTGATGTTTTCACCCCCATGTTTCACAGTAGGTATGGTGTTCTTTGGATGCATCTCAGCATTCTTTGTCCCCCAAACAGGACGAGTTGAGTTTTTACCAAAACGTTCTATTTTAGTTTCATCTGACCATATGACATTCTCCCAATCTTCTTCTGGATCATCCAAATTCTCTCTAGCAAACTTCAGATGGGCCTGGACATGTACTGGATTAAGCAGGGGGACACGTCTGGCACTGCAGGATTTGAGTCCCTGGCGGTGTAGTGTGTTACTGATGGTAGGCTTTGTTACTTTGGTCCCAGCTCTCTGCAGGTCATTCACTAGGTCCCCCTGTGTGGTTCTGGAATTTTTGCTCACCGTTCTTGTGATAATTTTGACCCCACGGGGTGAGATCTTGCGTGGAGCCCCAGATCGAGGGAGATTATCAGTGGTCTTGTATGTCTTCCATTTCCTAATAATTGCTCCCACAGTTGATTTCTTCAAACCAAGCTGCTTACATATTCAGTCTTCCCAGCCCAGTGCAGGTCTACAATTTTGTTTCTGGTGTCCTTTGACAGCTCTTTGGTCTTGGCCATAGTGGAGTTTGGAGTGTGACTGTTTGAGGTTGTGGACAGGTGTCTTTTATACTGATAACAAGTTCAAACAGGTGCCATTAATACAGGTAACGAGTGGAGGACAGAGGAGCCTCTTAAAGAAGAAGTTACAGGTCTGTGAGAGCCAGATATCTTGCTTGTTTGTAGTTGACCAAATACTTATTTTCCACCATAATTTGCAAATAAATTCATTAAAAATCCTACAATGTGATTTTCTGGATTTTTCCCCCTCATTTTTTCATAGTTGGAGTGTACCTATGATGAAAATTACAGGCCTCTCTCATCTTTTTAAGTGGGAGAACTTGCACAACTGGTGGCTGACTAAATACTTTTTTTGCCCCACTGTATGTAAAATGTGTATGCAAATGTGAATTGTAAAATGTAAATGTATATGTCAGAAAATCTGTAAAAAAATAAAAAGATAGGTGTTCTCCGAAGAGGGGGGGTGGTGGATGGGTAAAAAAAAATATTGTTTCAGGAAAAAGCTGGAGAAATTGAATCACTCTCAAATTAATAGACAGAGCTAGTTTTATAGTTGTAAGCATGTGAGGCTATACACTCTTTGTTTACATTTACAATGTTTACAAACATAGGAGTAAAATAAGTTATATTTTGGATAATACAGTTAAACTAAGCTCACGAGGCATTTCTAAGTTATATTCGTCAATAATCATTAATACTACATTGGACATCTTTCCAGGCAGACTAATAAAGATAACTTCCACGTGCAACATGTTTTTTTAGAACTACATCTGGATTTGTCAAAAGGACCTCAACCCAGTCACACAGTCCTTGGAAAGCACATTAAATAGTTATACATTAACTACTTCCAAAAGTCTTACCTTGCAGAATGACACTGGCTCCTCTCAGAGAGCCTCTTCACCAGAGGACAGGAAGTATGGGATTTATGTGACAGCCAGGCAGCCTCTCTCTCTCTCTGCACAGGGACCTTAAATGAGCAAAGGCAATGAATTGTGGACTCTATATTTAGCTCTCTGAAAGGAATAGAAATGCCACAAGTTGAGACGGGCAGTCATGTATGATATTAATAAGACGGAGGCCTCTCACTAATCCCTCTACATCACATTGTTTTCTCTGCTCTTCTCATCTTCTCACTTCTCCTCTCCAGGGAAGGTTCTCATGCATTGTATTATGGGTATGAGCAGATCGTCTACTTTCGTGTTGGCGTACCTCACGTTGTATCATCACATCTCTCTCCATCGTGCCCTTCCGAAAGTATTCCAGAAGAGAGCCATTTACCCTAACAGGAACTTCCTGATATTGCTGATGGACCTAGATCTGATATCTGTAGAGATGAGAAGTTCAGACATTTCTAGAATTGTTTTGGTACGCAGAAGGCCCAACTTGAATCTTGGGATTGCCCCTTTCACAGCACAAATAGTTCACGCTTTGTGGGCTACGCACCTTTTTTTCCCACGCTGCATATGTCAACTCAATCAGAAATTACCTTTCAATTTCAAGTAAGCTACAATGCGGATCTACAGCTGATCGGATTGAATCACAGCCTAAGTAATAAGCCTTGTCCAAGACAAAATAGTACTGAGCTGGACTATGTTAAGAACTATCATCAGTCAATTAATACCAACACGAAACAACAACCAGATGGTAGGCAACATCCACAACGCTGACCCTCAACACGGGAGCCCATCATGGGTATGTGCTTAGTCCCCTCCAGTAGTCCCTGTTCACACACGACTGCGTGGCCGCGCATTACTCCAACACCATCATTAAGTTTGCAGACGACACAACGGAGGTAGGCCTGATCACCGATAACGATGAGACAGCCTACAGGGAGGAGGTCAGAGACCTGATAGTGGGGTGCAAGGACAACAACTTCTCCCTCAACGTCAGCTAGATAAAGGAGCTGATCGTGGACTACAAGAAACAGAGGGCCCCCCCCCCCTCTTTTTAACTCATAAAATACGCTGCTGCTACTGTTTTATCTATACGAGTCACTTTATCCCTACCTATTAGTACATTCATTATCTATGTCAATTACCTCTTACCCCTGCACATCGACTCGGGAACTGGTACCCCATGTATATAGCCAAGTTATTGTTACTCATTGTGTATTTATTCCTTGTGTTATTATTTTTCTACTATTTCTTGTTTTTTTTCTCTCTGCATTGTTGGGAAGGCCTGTCAGTAGGCATTTCACTATTAGTCTACACCTGTTGTTTAAGAAGCATGTGACAAATACATCTGGAAAAAAAGAAAAGAAAAATGGACCAAATGTTAAAAAATGCAGGAGTGAATCATTTCAGAATTTCTTATAATAGTTTTTTCCCAAGAAATTTACATTTTTATCAGTATGAAATGAATACGCTTAAAAGAGAAAGTTGATATTTACATCAAGTGAAAATAAATGTTAATATACTTTATTATGGATAAACGACCTTAAAACAAACATACATCTACTGAATAAAATATGCTGCAATATTATGTTTTAGATTCATTTTATTATTGACTGACATAATAAGACGTTCTATGGATGTTCTGAAAGAATACTTTTTTCAGGTTTCAAGATTATTTTCCATGGGTAACACATTTTCACATTTTCTGCATCGTGTCAAAATGAATGAGGCAATCTCATACCTTCTGCACACAATGTAAAGGAATGTCATTTTCCATAAACAGAAACATAGAAAGCAAGAGCAGTACTTCATAGAGTTATTTTCTTGCTACCGACAAAACCAAGCAGTGTGTCCTCTAACGCTGTCCATACCTAGTCGTAGCCTAGCTCACATAACTTTTGGGCTATGCAGAAGATGATGCCAGAATTATTTTGAGCTGAGATCATTCAGATATTTAAATAGAAAGAAAAAGTTGCATGGTAGATTACATTACTAGTACCTACAGACAGTTGTGCCGCTAGCCTACATGTACAAGAGCTCCTATTTAATAAGATTTCCTGACAAGCAACACTACAAGGCAAGTGTGTCTATTATTTCATCTGTCTAATATACATTTTATGAGCTGTCTGTTGTTCAGTAATCTCTTCACAACATCAATTTGGATATACAGTCACGTCCAAAAGTATTGGCACCCTTGATAATGAGGACAAAATACTAAATTCATCATACAAATGCTGAGCTACTTTGCATACTACACTTTTTATTTTTTTTACCTTACCTTTTACCTTCTTTTATACTAATACAATTGCGCAGAGAGAGATTTTGTTGATCAAATAATCATTTTTTTCTCTCAAAAATGTTTGTCAAAAAATTGTCACCCCTGTTTTCAATATGTTGTGCACCCTCCTCTTGCTAGGATAATGACACAGCCTTTTTCTATAATGTTTTATGATATTGGACAACACATTGGGAGGAATCTTAGACCATTTCTCTGTGCAGAATATTTTCAGATACTTTATATCCCATGGTCTGTGCTTATGGACCGCCCTCTTCAATACCAGCCACAGGTGTTCAATGGGGTTCAAGTCCAATGACTGAGACAGCCATTGCAAAATGTTGATTATGTGGTTAACTATTTCTTTGTGGATTTCGGTATGCTTGGGGTCAATGTCTTGCTGGAAGATCCACTTCTGACCAAGTGTCCACCTCCAGGCAGAGGAAAGCAGGTTTTGGCTAAAATGTCCTTGTACTGGGTAAGGTTAATGATGCCGTTCATCTTAACAAGGGTCCCAGGACCAGTGGAAGCAAAACAGCCCCATAACATCAAAGATCCACCACCATATTTTACAGTAGGTATGAGGTTGTCTGCATATGCATCCTTCTTTCGACGCCAAACCTACCGCTGGTGTGCATGACCAATGACCTCTATTTTCGGCTCATCTGACCATACCACCCCGTTCCAGTACAACTGCCAATGCCGTTTAACAAACTCCAGGCGTTTACATGTGTTGGTTACTCTCAATAATGGATTTTTTATGGCAACCCTTCCAAATAGCCTATTGGCATGGAGGTGACGTTTAATTGTAGATTAAGAGACTTGGTGACCCCAAAATGCAACCAAGTTTTGTAATTCTCCAACTGTGGACCTTGGACATTTCTTTGCCTCCCAAATCATCTTCCTCACTGAGTGGGGACAAGATATTTACATTTACATTTAAGTCATTTAGCAGACGCTCTTATCCAGAGCGACTTACAAATTGGTGAATTCACCTTCTGACATCCAGTGGAACAGCCACTTTACAATAGTGCATCTAAGTCATTAAGGGGGGGGGGTGAGAAGGATTACTTATCCTATCCTAGGTATTCCTTGAAGATGTGGGGTTTCAGGTGTCTCCGGAAGGTGGTGATTGACTCCGCTGTCCTGGCGTCGTGAGGGAGTTTGTTCCACCATTGGGGGGCCAGAGCAGCGAACAGTTTTGACTGGGCTGAGCGGGAATTGTACTTCCTCAATGGTAGGGAGGCGAGCAGGCCAGAGGTGGATGAACGCAGTGCCCTTGCTTGGGTGTAGGGCCTGATCAGAGCCTGGAGGTACTGCGGTGCCGTTCCCCTCACAGCTCCGTAGGCAAGCACCATGGTCTTGTAGCGGATGCGAGCTTCAACTGGAAGCCAGTGGAGAGAGCGGAGGAGCGGGGTGACGTGAGAGAACTTGGGAAGGTTGAACACCAGACGGGCTGCGGCGTTCTGGATGAGTTGTAGGGGTTTAATGGCACAGGCAGGGAGCCCAGCCAACAGCGAGTTGCAGTAATCCAGACGGGAGATGACAAGTGCCTGGATTAGGACCTGCGCCGCTTCCTGTGTGAGGCAGGGTCGTACTCTGCGGATGTTGTAGAGCATGAACCTACAGGAACGGGCCACCGCCATGATGTTGGTTGAGAACGACAGGGTGTTGTCCAGGATCACGCCAAGGTTCTTAGCGCTCTGGGAGGAGGACACAATGGAGTTGTCAACCGTGATGGCGAGGTCATGGAACGGGCAGTCCTTCCCCGGGAGGAAGAGCAGCTCCGTCTTGCCGAGGTTCAGCTTGAGGTGGTGATCCGTCATCCACACTGATATGTCTGCCAGACATGCAGAGATGCGATTCGCCACCTGGTCATCAGAAGGGGGAAAGGAGAAGATTAATTGTGTGTCGTCTGCATAGCAATGATAGGAGAGACCATGTGAGGTTATGACAGAGCCAAGTGACTTGGTGTATAGCGAGAATAGGAGAGGGCCTAGAACAGAGCCCTGGGGGACACCAGTGGTGAGAGCGCGTGGCGAGGAGACAGATTCTCGCCACGCCACCTGGTAGGAGCGACCTGTCAGGTAGGACGCAATCAAGCGTGGGCCGCGCCGGAGATGCCCAACTCGGAGAGGGTGGAGAGGAGGATCTGATGGTTCACAGTATCGAAGGCAGCCGATAGGTCTAGAAGGATGAGAGCAGAGGAGAGAGAGTTAGCTTTAGCAGTGCGGAGCGCCTCCGTGATGCAGAGAAGAGCAGTCTCAGTTGAATGACTAGTCTTGAAACCTGACTGATTTGGATCAAGAAGGTCATTCTGAGAGAGATAGAGGGAGAGCTGGCCAAGGACGGCACGTTCAAGAGTTTTGGAGAGAAAAGAAAGAAGGGATACTGGTCTGTAGTTGTTGACATCGGAGGGATCGAGTGTAGGTTTCTTCAGAAGGGGTGCAACTCTCGCTCTCTTGAAGACGGAAGGGACGTAGCCAGCGGTCAGGGATGAGTTGATGAGCGAGGTGAGGTAAGGGAGAAGGTCCCCGGAAATGGTCTGGAGGAGAGAGGAGGGGATAGGGTCGAGCGGGCAGGTTGTTGGGCGGCCGGCCGTCACAAGAAGCGAGATTTCATCTGGAGAGAGAGGGGAGAAAGAGGTCAGAGCACCGGGTAGGGCAGTGTGAGCAGAACCAGCGGTGTCGTTTGACTTAGCAAACGAGGATCGGATGTCGTCGACCTTCTTTTCAAAATGGTTGACGAAGTCATCTGCAGAGAGGGAGGAGGGGGGGGAGGGGGAGGAGGATTCAGAAGGGAGGAGAAGGTGGCAAAGAGCTTCCTAGGGTTAGAGGCAGATGCTTGGAATTTAGAGTGGTAGAAAGTGGCTTTAGCAGCAGAGACAGAGGAGGAAAATGTAGAGAGGAGGGAGTGAAAGGATGCCAGGTCCGCAGGGAGGCGAGTTTTCCTCCATTTCCGCTCGGCTGCCCGGAGCTCTGTTCTGTGAGCTCGCAATGAGTCATCGAGCCACGGAGCGGGAGGGGAGGACCGAGCCGGCCTGGAGGATAGGGGACATAGAGAGTCAAAGGATGCAGAAAGGGAAGAGAGGAGGGTTGAGGAGGCAGAGTCAGGAGAAAGGTTGGAGAAGGTATGAGCAGAGGGAAGAGATGAAAGGATGGAAGAGGAAAGAGTAGCGGGGGAGAGAGAGCGAAGGTTGGGACGGCGCGATACCATCCGAGTAGGGGCAGTGTGGGAAGTGTTGGATGAGAGCGAGAGGGAAAAGGATACAAGGTAGTGGTCGGAGACTTGGAGGGGAGTTGCAGTGAGGTTAGTGGAAGAACAGCATCTAGTAAAGATGAGGTCGAGCGTATTGCCTGCCTTGTGAGTAGGGGGAAGGTGAGAGGGTGAGGTCAAAAGAGGAGAGGAGTGGAAAGAAGGAGGCAGAGAGGAATGAGTCAAAGGTAGACGTGGGGAGGTTAAAGTCGCCCAGGACTGTGAGAGGTGAGCCGTCCTCAGGAAAGGAGCTTATCAAGGCATCAAGCTCATTGATGAACTCTCCGAGGAACCTGGAGGGCGATAAATGATAAGAATGTTAAGCTTGAAAGGGCTGGTAACTGTGACAGCATGGAATTCAAAGGAGGCGATAGATAGATGGGTAAGGGGAGAGAGAGAGAATGACCACTTGGGAGAGATGAGGATCCCGGTGCCACCACCCCGCTGACCAGAAGCTCTCGGGGTGTGCGAGAACACGTGGGCGGACGAAGAGAGAGCAGTAGGAGTAGCAGTGTTATCTGTGGTGATCCATGTTTCCGTCAGTGCCAGGAAGTCGAGGGACTGGAGGGAGGCATAGGCTGAGATGAACTCTGCCTTGTTGGCCGCAGATCGGCAGTTCCAGAGGCTACCGGAGACCAGGAACTCCACGTGGGTCGTGCGCGCTGGGACCACCAGATTAGGGTGGCCGCGGCCACGCGGTGTGGAGCGTTTGTATGGTCTGTGCAGAGAGGAGAGAACAGGGATAGATAGACACATAGTTAACAGGGTACAGAAGAGGCTACGCTAATGCAAAGGAGATTGGAATGACAAGTGGACTACACGTCTCGAATGTTCAGAAAGTTAAGCTTACGTAGCAAGAATCTTATTGACTAAAATGATTGAAATGAAACAGTACTGCTGGAGTAGGCTAGCTGGTAGTGGCTGCGATGTTGACACTACACTAATCAAGTCGTTCCGTCGAGTGTAATAGTTTCTACAGTGCTGCTATTCGGGGGCTAGCTGGCTAGCTAGCAAGGTTGATTGCGTTCCGTTACTTAAAAGAACGACAATAGCTGGCTGGCTAACCTAGAAAATCGCTCTAGGCTACACAATTGTCTTAGATACAAAGACGGCTATGTAGCTAGCTAGCTACGATCAAACAAAACAAACCGTTGTACTGTAATAGTTACAACAGTTACAACAAGATACAAATGCACCCTCTACCAGGAACGCTTACCACTGTTCAAGTGGTTATTGCCCTAAAAGTGGTTAGTGGTATATTTCTGGGGGGTTTTCTCAATTTTTATGTACCCATTGCCAGATTTATGATAGTCAACAACCATTTGTCTCTTTTCATTTGTGAGTTCTTTGCCTTTCCATATGGTGATGGATGACAAATGTATTTTACACACGTTACCTTATTTTTTTATACCACAGTGGAAGGCCACAATACAGTTCCTTAAACTGAGATTAATTTAAAAGAGTGGAATGTTAATGCAGATTTAATTTTGTTTGATTACAGCCCTTAGCCATGGTATATTGGCCATATATCACACCTCCTCGGGCCTTATTGCTTAAATATACCACGGCTAAGGCACGACAGTCCCTGGATACAACCCTTAGCCATGGTATATTGGTTATACACCAGACCTCCTCGGGCCTTATTGATTAAATATAACACATTATAACCATTGCATGGTTAATTCCTCAATCCTCTGTTATTTTCTTTTAAATATCTAGAGCAAACCCCCGAAGCAAAAGAGGAACTGTAATTCATGAACCCTGCAAGAGGAGGGAGACTAGAGGTAAGTAGAGGTAAAAACACATTTTGATTTACCCTCGTGTTAAACATGGGCACTTTCCCACACACACAGCATCTTTAATTACACAAAAGTGAAGCAGAGAGGAGCAGGAATAACAGGTTAGCCTGAGGCTATAGAAGCAGAGCTACAGCTCAACATGGACATAAGGGAAATCAGCTTTGCGCCCCTGACTGGGGGGGGGGATTTTTATTTTATTAGGATCTCTAAGTCCTCATTAGGACTACTCTTCCAAGAGTCCTTAAACATTACAATACAATTTATAATAGACTATTTTATGTGGAAATGTGATTGTAACAAATAACATACATAATACACTGACATATTGACCAGATAAATACTATCGAGTCTTCTACCATAGTCATGCACAACCTTCCAATTTATTATATTTAAGTGGTTTTAAAGTATTGTTTGAATTTATATTATATTTCTGGTTTGCTCAGACAGATTATTCAATTTATTTTTTGCTCTGAATCTAAATGTTATTTCAACTATTTCTCTTTTCTGCCGTGATAAGACAGATGGACAATATTATCCTGGTATTTACTGAAAGTCTGATATCAACTGAATAATGTTGTAATTGAAGTTTAGCCGTTTTAAAATGGTGTACATTGTGAAATGACATTTTCTTCAATTATCTTGTTGATTGATGACCACCCAAGAGCACCTTAAAACAATCCTTGTTGCTTTGTCCTGTGCAATCTGCAGCCTCCTAATCTCACTTACTGATGAATTTCCCCAGACCACAGAACAGTAGTTCACCTGACTCCCAATTCATGCTTGGGTTCTTTGCTTAAGAATCTTTCCTGGTAAGTATTTAGCTGTATTTTATTACATAGATTAGTTCTTTTTTTTAGACAACCATGATGAACAGTTGTCTAGCTGCACCCCTAGTAGTTTAGTTTCTGCCACTTCCTCAATTTGTACTCCCCCATGCTTAATCACATACCGTGTTGTTGGCCTTTTCCTTATGGAACAGACCAACATAACTTGGTTCTCTTAGCATTCAAAACAAGTTTGTTCCAGCAAACCCACTCCCTGATATTTCCCAGATCTACTTGTCGAGCTGGCTGTACCTGTTGAACAGATTGTCTTGCTGTATAAATTGCAGTATCATCTGCAAATATAGTACTTTGAGATTCAGATAAGGCATAAGGAAGGTTGTTGATATATAAACTTATCAAAAAAAGAAACATCCTCTCACTGCCAACTGCGTTTATTTTCAGCAAACTTAAATGTGTAAATATTTGTATGAACATAAGATTAAAAAACGGAGACAAACTGAACAAGTTCCACAGACATGTGACTAACAGAAATTGAATAATGTGTCCCTGAACAAAGGGGGGGGTCAAAATAAAAAGAAACAGTCAGTATCTGGTGTGGCCACCAGCTGCATTAAGTACTGCAGTGCATCTCCTCCTCATGGGCTACACCAGATTTGCCTGTTCTTGCTGTGAGATGTCACCCCACACTTCCACCAAGGCACCTGCAAGTTCCCGAACATTTCTGGAGGGAAATGGCACTAACCCTCACCCTCCGATCCAACACGTCCCAGACATGCTCAATGGGATTGAGATCCGGGCTCTTCGCTGGCCATGGCAGAACACTGACATTCCTGTCTTGCAGGAAATCACGCACAGAACGAGCAATATGGCTGGTGGCATTGTCATGCTGGAGGGTCATGTCAAGATGAGCTGGCAGGAAGGGTACCATGGGGGGGGGGGGGGGATGTCTTCCCTGTAATGCACAGCATTGAGATTGCCTGCAATGACAACAAGCTCAGTCCGATGATGCTGCGACATACCGCCCCAGACCATGACGAACCCCCCGCCTCCAAATCGATCCAACTACAGAGTACAGGCCTCAGTGTAACGCTCATTCCTTCAACGATAAACGTGATTCCAACCATCACCCCTGGTGAGACAAAACCGCGACTCATCAGCGAAGAGCACTTTTTGCCAATCCTGTCTGGTCCAGCGACGGTAGGTTTGTGCCCATAGTCAATGGTGTTGCCGGGGATGTCTGGTGAGGACCTTACTTACAACACGCCAACAAGCCCGCAGTCCAGCCTCTCTCAGCCTATTGTGGACAATCTAAGGACTGATGGAGTGATTTCCTGGTGAAACTCAGGTAGTTGTTGTTGCCATCCAGTACCTGTCCCGCAGGTGTGATGTTTGGATGTACCGATACTGTACAGGTGTTGTTACACATGGTCTGCCACTGTGAGGACGATCAGCTGTCCATCTCCCTGTAGCTGTCTGAGGCATCTCAAAGTACAGACATTGCCATTTTTTGTCCTGGCCACAACTGCAGTCCTCATGTCTCCTTGAAGCATACCTAAAGCAGGCACGTTCACACAGATGAACAGGGACCCTGGGCATCTTTCTTTTGGTGTTTTTCAAAGCCAGTAGAAAGGCCTCTTTAGTGTCCTACGTTTTCATAACTGTGAACTTAATTGCCTGCCATCTGTAAGCTGTTAGTGTCTTAACGACCGTTCCACAGGTGCATGTTCATTCATTGTTTATGGTTCATTGAACAAGCATAGGAAACATTGTTTAAACCCTTTAAAATGAAGATGTGTGAAGTTTTGGGGATTTTTATGAATACTCTTTGAAAGACAGGGTCCTGAAAAAGAGACATTTCTTTTTTGCTGAGTTTATATTACGGAAGGATGTGGGCAAAGGCAGCTGCCCAGCTGTCCTGCAGTATTCGACTGTCTAAAGCAGTGTTTCCCAACCCTGGCCCTCCAGTACCCCCAACTGTGCACATTTTTGTTGTAGCCCGGGACAAACACCTCATTGAGGGCTTGATGATTAGTTGTCAAGTTTAACCAGGTGTGCTTGTCTAGGGTTACAATAAAAAGGTGTACTGTTGGGAGTACTCGAGGACCAGAGTTGGGAAACACTGGTCTAGACCTTACCGTGAAATGCTTACTTACAAGCCCTTATTAACCAACAATGCAGTTCAGAAAATAGAAAATATTTATGAAATAAACAATAGTAAAAAATAAAAAGTAACAGAAACTAACAATAAAGAGGCTATATACAGGGGGTACTGGTACAGAGTCAATGTGTGGAGGTACAGGTTAGTCTAGGTCATTTGTAAATGTAGGTAGGGGTAAAGTGACTATGCATAGATAATAAACAGTGAGTAGCAGCAGTGTACAAACAAAGGGGTGGGAGGTGTCAATGTAAATAGTCCGGGTGGCCATTTGACAAATTGTTCAGCTGTATTATGGGTTGGGGATAGAAGCTGTTATGGAACCTTTTGGATGTAGACTTGGCGCTCCGGTACAGCTTGCCGTGAGGTAGCAGAAAGAACAGTCTGACAATTTTTGGGGACTTCCTAATACACTGCCAAGTATAGAAGTTCCTGGATGGCAGGAAGCTTGGCCCCAGTGATGTACTGGGCTGTACGCACTACCCTCTGTAGCGCCTTAAGGTTGGATTCCGAGCAGTTGCCATACCAGGCGGTGAGGCAACCGGTCAGGATGTTCTCTATGGTGTATTTGTATAACTTTTTGACGATCTGGGGACCCATGCCAAATCATTTCAGTCTCCTGAGGGGGAAAGGGGGTTGTCGTGCCCTCTTCATAACATTCTTGGTGTCTCAAACTGCTCAGGAGGGGACTAAGCACACACCCCTTAGGGGTCCCGTTTTGAGTACCAGTGTGGCAGATGTGTTGTTGTCATTATGACAGTGTTATTTAAAATATGCTGATAAAATCATGACAGTGAAATAATTCATTACAACAAAGATTTAAGAAACGAACAAGGACACTTCTTGGCATTGTATTAATGTAGTTGTGTTATTGTATTGTATCGTATAGGAATCACTGATAAAAATGTAAATGTGTGACTCCAAAAGCAGACTGAGTGAGAGTTCTACCAGCAACAGGAGTTTCAGACCACCACAATCACCACCCAGACATGTTCCAGGGCATGGACAGCATCATCAGTTGTTTGGGGGGTTCGGAAGGGGCAGAGAGCAGGTACGAGACTCCCCCAGCCTCAGAGCTCCAGAGGCTGATGTGGACCAAACCAGGGACCAGTGACCATATCAAATCAAATCAAATCAAATCAAATTTATTTATATAGCCCTTCGTACATCAGCTGATATCTCAAAGTGCTGTACAGAAACCCAGCCTAAAACCCCAAACAGCAAGCAATGCAGGTGTAGAAGCACGGTGGCTAGGAAAAACTCCCTAGAGTTTTACTCCCTAGACCCTCCTATGTAGACCCTCCTATGTAGATCCTGGGCTGGACCATATGGATGAGGTCCAGCCCAGGATCTACATAGGAGACATGTAAGACAACTCATCCTCAAAATAATAGGCTACACTGTAAGTGCCACATAGCAGATGCTTGAGTTGATACAAAAAAATGTAAGTATACACTACCATTCAAAAGTTTGGGGGTCACTTAGAAATGTCCTTGTTTTTGAAAGAAAAGCACATTTTTTGTCCATTAAAATAACATCAAATTGATCAGAAATACAGTGTAGACATTGTTAATGTTGTAAATGACCATTGTAGCTGGAAACGGCAGATTTTTTTATGGAATAGAAAGTTTTCTAATGATTAATTAGCCTTTCAAAATTATAAAACCTGGATTAGCTAACACAACATGCCATTGGAACACAGGAGTGATGGTTGTTGATAATGGGCCTCTGTACGCCTATGTACAGTTGAAGTCAGACATTTACATACACCTTAGCCAAACACATTTAAACTCAGTTTTTCACAATTTCTGACATTTAATCCAAGTAAAAATTCCCTGTTTTAAGTCAGTTAGGATCATCACTTTATTTTAAGAATGTGAAATGTCAGAATAATAGTAGAGATAATTATTTATTTCAGCTTTTATTTATTTAATCACATTCCCAGTGGGTCAGAATGCTACCAAATACTAATCGAGTGTATTGCCTTTAAAATTTTTTTAACTTGGGTCAAACGTTTCAGGTAGCTTTCCACAAGCCTCCCACAATAAGTTGGGTGAATTTTGGCCCATTTCTCCTGACAGAGCTGCTGTAACTGGCTCAGGTTTGTATGCTTCCTTGCTCGCAGACGCTTTTTCAGTTCTGCCCACACATTTTCTATAGGAGTAAGGTCAAGGCTTTGTGATGGCCACTCCAATACCTTGACTTTGTTATCCTTAAGCCATTTTCCCACAACTTTGTAAGTATTATCCATTTGGGAGACCCATTTGCGACCAAGCTTCAACTTTCTGACTGATATCTTGAGATGTTGCTTTAATATATCCACATAATTTTCCTACCTCAAGATGCCATCTATTTTGTGAAGTGCACCAGTCTCTCTTGCAGCAAAGCACCCCCCACAACATGATGCTGCCACCCCCGTGCTTCACAGTAGGGATGGTGTTCTTCGGCTTGCAAGCCTCCCCCTTTTTCCTCCAAACATAACGATGGTCATTATGGTCACTTAGAAAGAACATTTCTAAGTGACCCCAAACTTTTGAATGGTAGTGTATGTGATATTGTTTCATCACTTAGACTGAAGCTTGTTCCTTATTAACAATGTATGCAGTTTTGACAAGCCCACACTGTAAAACATTCTGTCAAATGTACAGTAACTTACTGGCATCAATTGGCCAGTAAGTTACCATAATTTATTTTACAGTACAAATACGGTTATCCACTTTACAGTAACAAAAATGTCACTGTGATCTAATTTACAGTACCAAGTAAGTTACTGTAATCTAAATTTACAGTATATTACTGGAATTACCCAGTGACATATTACCCAGTGTTTTTTTTACATTTAGGCCATATAGTGGGCACCACCTGTCCTTAGCAAATTACTGTCAGTGCATTCAGCCAAGGTTCATAAATTAAACACATATCAGTCATAGCAAGTAAAACTTTTCTGTAACTGTTATTGAAAATGTTGTTGTAGTTAAGGATACATTGGTCTTAAACATATATGTAATTACAACAAGATATTTTATGATACAGTGTATCTCAATCTCTGGATAGTGCCAACACAGTATTGAGATATTCACAGTAACTTCAAATCAAATCAAATTTTATTTGTCACATACACATGGTTAGCAGATGTTAATGCGAGTGTAGCGAAATGCATGTCAGCTTCCTGTAAATTACTATAATGTCAAAGCAATGAAAGACAGTACAATACTGTAAAAGTGACTATTACACTAAGAATGTCAGCCCAGTGGAAGCCCAAAAAATTGTCAGTCACCCAAGTCATAGACTGTTACCGCACAGCAAGTGGTACCGGAGCACCAAGTCTAGGACCAAAAGGCTCCTTAACAGCTTCCACCCCCAAGCCATAAGACTGCTGAACAATTAATCAAATGGCCAATGGACTATTACATTGACACCCCCCCCCCCCATTTGTTTTGTACACTGCTGCAACTCACTGTTTATTATCTATGCATAGTCACTTCAACCCTACCATTCATGTACAAATTACCGCGACTAACCTGTACCCCCGCACACTGACTCGGTACCGGTACCCCTGTATATAGCCTAATTATTGTTATTTTTACAGTGCTACTTTTTATAATTTTTTATTTTGTTTATTTGGTAAACATTTTCTTTACTCTTTCTTGAATTGCACGGTTGGTTATGGGCTTGTAAGTAAGCATTTTACGGTAAGGTCCACACCTTTTGTATTCGGCACATGTGACAAATAAAGTTTGATTTGATTTTACTTTAATTACAAGGGATTGGAGCCAGCAGGATGGATACCAGGCATTTGAATACTAGGTGTTTTATATGACTTGCACTTCTAGAGGCCTAAAATGGACATGGTTAAATATTCAAAATATTAACATTTTAAGACCCGCTACCATTCTGATCTGTCCCCTATATACATTTAATTGTTAGGGAACTACTACACATATCATAAATTGGCACAGATCTTTCACTAATGGATGCAACAAATATAGCCGCTGACAAGGCAATCCTTAAACTATGTCAATGAGCCAACGATTCTTTCCCCTCCCACAATATTTTTTCCACGATTTACAATATGCTGCATTACATATACAGCGAAACAGCAATACAGTACTCTATTGTTGAATTGTATTGAAATCCAAATCAGAAATTGCTAATAGTGAATGTAATTATATATTATAGCATACCATCTGATATTTGGTGTTTTATATCACTTGTACTTTATGCCTCAACAAAGGCTTCTAAACTGATAGTGACTACATGGCATAACAGATTAAAAGGACATGGTAGCCAGTCAACCATTAGAGGTTTGAGACTTTTTGCCATTTTGAATTACAGTATATTACTCACAGCAATTGGCCAGTAAGTTAATTGAGATTTTCAGGACAAGGTTTGTAGAATTCCTAAAATACAGTATGTTACTGTATTATGTGGGGATACAGCATGCACAATCACGGGTGCAACAAATCTAGCCTTTTACAAGGCACGACTTAAAATATGTTAGAGCCAAAGACTCTTTCCCCGCCACAACATCCAACCATATTCAATTATGTAAAACACAATTAAGGTATTTTACTGTACATTCTACAGTGTTTTACTGTTGAAATGACAGAAGTCTTACAGTGCAGTAGTGACATATGTCACAAGGTCGTGGATTCAATTCCTGCAAGAAACTGATTAAAGTGTCTGCTTAGATGTGATGTGATTCGAGGTGACATGGTTACAACCAGAGATTAAAATACCCTGGTAAGACTTTACTTATGACTCTTTATGTCAAGCATACACAGGCTAAATGAACACTATGTATCACCACTAAAATGGCACCAGAAGAAATGGCAGCAGTTTTACAGGCGCCCAACCAATTGTGCTATTATTCGGGGTTTATTGCGTTATTTGTAACTTATTTTGTACATAATCTTTCTACAACAGTATCATACAGCAAAAAAGAGCTTCTGGATATCAGGACAGCGATCACTCACCTCAGATAAGACTAAGATTTTTCCCACAAGACACTCTCCAAACACCCCACAGGGCCGACATCCCCGCTATTTGCAAGAGGAAGCGACGCAGGTACAGAGAACAAAGAGCCGGATGCCTGGTCAGGACCAG
Source organism: Oncorhynchus masou masou (assembly GCF_036934945.1). Lineage (NCBI taxonomy): Eukaryota > Metazoa > Chordata > Actinopteri > Salmoniformes > Salmonidae > Oncorhynchus > Oncorhynchus masou. The sequence goes on from NC_088235.1 coordinate 32,403,229, forward strand.
GAGAAGGCGACTGTGAAAGCTGTCGTTACTGTCAATACTACTCGCCAATGTGCAATCATTGGACAATAAATTTGACGAGGTACGATCACTCTGGTAAGACGAGGGGGGAGTGGTCTGTGCATATTTGTAAACAACAGCTGGTGCACGAAATCTAAGGAAGTCTCTAGATTTTTCTCGCCTCAAGTAGAGTACATTGTGATTATTTGCAGGCCACACTACTTGCCTAGAGAGTTTTCAGCTATAGTTTTTGTGGCTGTTTATTTACCACCACAAACAGATGCTGGCACTAAGACCACACTCAGTCAGCTGTATAAGGAAATAAGCTAACAGGAAACCACTCACCCAGAGGCGGCGCTCCTAGGGGCCGGAGACTTTAATGCAGGTAAACTTCAAATCAGTTCTACCTAATTTCTATCAACATGTTAAATGTGCAACCAGAGGGAAAAAAATTCTAGATCACCTGTACTCCACACACAGAAACGCGTACAAAGCTCGCCCTCGCCCTCCATTTGGTAAATCCAACCACAACTCTACCCTCCTGACTCCTGCTTACAAGCAAAAATTAAAGCAGGAAGCACCAGTGACTCAGGTGGAGCATATGCTAAACTACAGGACTGTTTTGCTATCACAGACTAGAATATGTTCTGGGATTCTTCCGATGGCACTGAGGAGTACACCACATAAGTCACTGACTTTATCAATAAGTGCATTGAGGACTTCATCCCCACAGTGACTGTACATACATACCCCAACCAGAAGCCATGGATTACAGGCAACATTCACACTGACCTAAAGGGTAGAGCTGCCGCTTTCAAGGTGCGGGACTCTAACCCGGAAGCTTACAAGAAATCCTGCTACGCCCTGTGACAAACCATCAAAACATGCAAAAGCGTCAGTACAGGGCTAAGATTGAATCATACTACACCGGCTCTGACACTCCTCTTATGTGGCAGGGCTTGCAAACTATTAGACTACAAAGGGAAGCACAGCCGAGAGCTACCCAGTGACATGATAAGCTAATTCACTTCTATTCTCCCTTCGAGGCAAGCAACACAGTGCATGAGAGCATCAGCTGGTCCGGACGACGTGAGTAAGCCCTTTAAACAGGTCAACATTCACAAGGCTGCGGGGCCAGACGGATTACCAGGACGTCTGCTCCGGGCATGTGCTGACCAACTGGCAGGTGTCTTCACTGACATTTTCAACATGTTCCTGATTGAGTCTGTAATACCAACATGCTTCAAGCAGACCACCATAGTCCCTGTGCCCTAGAAGACAAAGGCAACCTGCCTAAATGACTACAGACCTGTAGCATTCACGTCCGTAGCCATGAAGTGCTTTGAAAGGTTTGTAATGGCTCACATCAACACCATTATCCCAGAAACCCTAGACCCACTCGGATTTGCATACCGCCCAAACAGATCCACAAATGATGCAATCTCTATTGCACACCACACTGCCCTTTCCCACCTGGACAAAAGGAACACCTATGTGAGAATGCTATTCATTGACTACAACTCAGCGTTCAACACCATAGTGCCCTCAAAGCTCATCATTAAGCTAAGGATCCTGGGACTAAACATCTCCCTCTGCAACTGGATCCTGGACTTCCTGACAGGCCACCCCCAGGTGGTGAAGGTAGGTAGCAACACATCTGCCACGCTGATCCTCAACACTGGAGCTCCACAGGGGTGCGTGCTCAGTCCCCTCCTGTACTCCCTGGTCACCCATGACTGCATGGCCAGGCATGACTCCAACATCATCATTAAGTTTGCAGACGACAACAGTGGTAGGCCTGATCACCGACAATGACGAGACAGCCTATAGGGAGGTGGTCAGAGACCTGGCTGGGTGTTGCCAGAATAACAACCTATCCCTCAACGTAACCAAGACTAAGGAGATGATTGTGGACTACAGGAAAAGGAGGACCGAGCACGCCCCATATCATCGGCGGAGCTGTAGTGGAGCAGGTTGAGAGTTTCAAGTTCCTTGGTGTCCACATCACCAACAAACTAGAATGGTCCAAACACACCAAGACAGTTGTGAAGAGGGCACGACAAAGCCCATTCTCCCTCAGGAAACTAAAAAGATTTGGCATGGGTCCTGAGGTCCTCAAAATGTTCTACAGCTGCAACATCAAGTGCATCCTGACTGGTTGCGTCACTGCCTGGTACGGCATTTGCTCGGACTCCGACCGCAAGGCACTACAGAGGGTAGTGCGTACAGCCCAGTACATCACTGGGGCTAAGCTGCCTGCCATCCAGGACCTCTACACCAGGCGGTGTCAAAGGAAGGCCCTTAAAAATTGTCAAAGACCCCAGCCACCCCAGTCATAGACTGTTCTCTCTACTACCGCATGGCAAGTGGTACCAGAGTGCCAAGTCTAGGACAAAAAGGCTTCTCAACAGGTTTTACCCCCCAAGCCATAAGACTACTGAACATGTAATCAAATGGCTACCCGGACTATTTGCATTGTGTGCCTCTCCCCAACCATTCTTTTTACGCTGCTGCTACTCTCTGTTTATCATAAATCCATAGTCCCTTTAACTTTACATTAATGTACATACTACCTCAATTGGGCCGACCAACCAGTGCTCCCGCACATCGGCTAACCGGGCTATCTGCATTGTGTCCCACCACATGCCAACACCTCTTTTATGCTACTGCTACTCTGTTCATCATAGATGTAGTCACTTTAACCATATCTACATGTACATACTACCTCAATCAGCCTGACTAACCGGTGTCTGTACGTAGTCTTGCTACTTTTATAGCCTGTCTTTTTACTGTTGTTTCATTTCTTTACTTACCTATTGTTCACCTAACACCTTTTTTGCACTATTGGTCAGAGCCTGTAAGTAAGCATTTCACTGTAAGGTGACCAGGGAGGTGACCTGTTGTATTCGGCGCACATGACAAATACATTTTGATTTGATAACCAACCAGACATCTTTATAACAACGATGTCCAAAGATGTCTCAAGACAGACAAGCGATGGCTGGGTATTACCAATACCACTTACATGGTCTTGTGTGTTGTTAGGTATGCAGCCAAAGACAAGAGGACACTCCGGACTCATCACATCACCCACGTCTTGAACGCAGCGGATGGGAAGTTTAATGTGAACACAGGTGCCAGCTACTACAGGGACACAAAAATATCCTACCATGGAGTGGAGGCATTCGACATGCCCTCATTTGACCTCAGTACATTCTTCTACTCTGCGGCCAAATTTATCAAGACCGCCCTGAGCTCACCCACCAGTAAGCAATCAGCCAACCAGTCAATCAAATCAACCAATCAAATGTATATTACAAAGCCCTTTTTACATTATCAGTTGACCAAGTGCTTTATATCCAGCCAACCTAATGATATTTTTTTACCATGCAGAGGGCATCATCTCTGACTTTATATTCTGTGCATGTTTTTTGCTCTGTATCATTTTCTCTAAAATTACCTTTGAGATTACATTGTTTGTGAATGTATTATATTCAAACATCATTAGTCTGTCAGTTCCAACAACATGCAACAATCCTACCTTCCATTCCATTAGCAGTTAAAATGCAAATCACAAAGCTGCTAAAACATAATATCAAGCTAATATCGTACCCCACAGTAATCTCATAAACCGGGGACCTTGGACAAGAATATTGACTTTAAATAGATTTTTCTGGTAATTTGTAAGCAACACTTTCATTGGACATGGAAATTACAAAATTATGTTTGTGGCCTTGTGCTTTAGCAGAGCTGCTACTTCCTGTCCTCGTTATGCAGAGTGCATCCGGTATCTGATATGAAAGTTTTAAGAAGTGCGTTCCAAATGGCACCCTATAGCCTATTCCCTATGGGCCCTGGTCAGAAGTAGTGTACTATGTTGGGAATAATTTGCTATTTGGAACGCAGGTTATGCCTCCCCTCCTCGACATGCTGACTGACTGGCTGATCGGACAAGCCCTCTAGTGTGTAGCAGGGCCTACAGTAATCCCTAGCAGAAACACACAGCCTGGAAGACAGTTCAATTACCCGCTCCCATGGGCCCTAAGCCCCAAAGCATGATAAGAAACCACGGATTACCGTGTGTAGAAACATTTGTTGCAACATTGTTGAAAGAAAACTTTTGAGGAGGTAGGCTATTTAGAAATTACTCCATTTTGATATTAAGCCTACAGGTCTGTAATGCTGTTTGAAAATACACAATATGAAATAAACAACAAGTAATCTGAGATGTTCGTCTACTAAATATGATACAGTAAATGTTGCCAGGGATTTGGGTGAGCCAAGACATCACTTTGGTAAACACAATAGATACAGTACTGCCGTACTTACTGTATGTAAATGTTTTACATATGATGAAATGACCCATGTACCTGTGTCCTCCTTCAACTGAATGAGAGCTAAGTGTACAGCCTTTCTTCCCTCCCGGCCCTGGCAGGTAATGTGTTGGTCCACTGCGCGATGGGTCTGAGTCGCTCGTCCTCTCTGGTCCTGGCCTACCTGATGATCGATAAGAACCTGACCCTGGTGGATGCCATCAAGGCTGTGGCTGCAAACAGAAACATCTGTCCCAACGCTGGATTCCTGGAGCAGCTCCGAGACCTGGACAAACAACTCCACTACCAGGCTAGACGACAATGAGAACATGTTTTTGATGAGACATAGATGGATAGTCTAATAGTGTAGGGGACAACTGTGCAGTCACTATACTCATACTGTAGATGGTTTTATTATTTTGTGTAAAGATGTGTCAGAAATAAATTCATTGCTAATGTGATCAACACATTCAACTTTTCTCATAAAAAATTGTTGTCTAACAACAATTACAAGCCACCGGGGTCTGACAACCTGGATGGAAAATTACTGAGGATAATAGCGTACGATAATGCCACATCTTCAATTTAAGTCTACTAGAAAGTGTTTGTCCTCAGGCCTGGAGGAAAGCTAAAGTCATTCATGACTGATGATTGCCTGAGAGAAATGTATACAATTATTGTGGGGGTTGTCTTGTTAGACTTCAGTGCAGCTTTTGACATTATTGATCATAGTCTGCTGCTGGAAAAACCTGTGGGTTATGGCTTTACACCCCCTGCTATATTGTGGATAAAGAGTTACTTGTCTAACAGAACACAGAGGGAGTACTTTAATAAAAGCCTCTCAAACATAATCCAGGCAGAAGCAGGAATTCCCCAGGGTAACTGTTGAGGCTCCTTGCTTTTTTCAATCTTTACTAACAACAAGCCACTGGCTTTGAGTAAGTAAGTCTATCTATGCTGATGACTCAACACTATACACACACACACACACACACACACACACACACACACACACACACACACACACACACACACACACACACGTCAGCTACTAAAATGCAACTGAATTGACTACAACACTTAAAGAGCTGCAGTTAGTTTCAAAATGGGTAGCAAGTTGGTACTAAATATTTCCAAAACTAAAAGCATTGTATTTAGGACAAATCATTCACTAAACCCTAAACCTCAACTACATCTCGTCATGAATAATGTGTAAATTGAGAAAGTTGAGGTAACTAAACTGCTTGGAGTAGCCCTGGACTTTAAACTGTCATGCTCAAAAAAATACACCTTATGGAACAGCGGGGACTGTGAAGTAACACACATAGGCACAGACACATTATAAAATACTCACTATACATACACTTAAACATGGATATTGCGTTGTAGATATGTGGTAGTGGACTATGGGCCTGAAGGCACACACTTAATATGTTGTGAATTCTGTAATGACTGTATTGTAATGTTTTTAAAATTGTATAACTACCTTAATTCTGCCGGAGCCCAGGAAAAGTAGCTGCTGCCTTGGCAGCAACAATAAATACAAATACAAAGACTTGTGTGATACTTGTTGCTTCACAATAATGAGTACAAAACGAAATGAACAAGTGTACCTAAAGAGACAATGAACAAAACCACAGAAATAAATTATAAAAGTTAATAAAACACATTCATTAGAACCAATGTTCTTCTTTCTACGACAAACCAACATTAGAAATGAGAGATTGCAATGAGCACCAAATGCTAACGACGACAGTCTGAAGAACAGGTTCTCTAATTAGCTTCAATTAGCAGAATCACATCTGGAGGGGTACGATGGTGCAGTTCTGTTCTCTCCACCACCTGCTGTTGCCCTGGCCTCCAACATGGTTTTTGTCACAAGAGAGAAACCTAGCCCAGAACCACCCACCCTGCCTGGCCCAAGAGATTCTCAGCTTCTCCCTATCACTGGATGCCTGAGCCAACTGTACCATCTGGATACATCCTTGACTCTGGAGAGAACAGGGAAATGAATAATGACTCACGGTATAATTGTGAAAGACTATTGTTGTAGGACATCACAGCATCTACCTAATACAACAACACTAGCATGCTATATTCTCGTGATTCTATTTTTGCTTGATATGATAAATATACAGACCGATGGAAGCTAATAGACTGAACAACATGTAGGTTATATTGATGTGCCTGTATACCTTTATAAATAAATAAACGTTACACTTATTCAGTCACTTCCTTCCTCCAAAGTGTTTTCCTAAACTGCTTAAATCTACCACTGAAGCTGGTAAGATGTGACGTCTTAAAGTAAGAGGGTTCATTTACTATACCAGAAATTTGCCAACTGTGGTTCATAAAAGAAATTAAACAAGATGAAAAGAGATGGAGCCATCTTAAGAGATGCTTGCACTCCAGAGCATCGCACTGTAGAGGAGAGACGCTCGCTGTCATAATAAAATAAACATCACAGGTCTAATGATTTCACTGTCAGAACAAATGATGCCAGAGCATTAAGATGTGAAGGGAAGAAGAGAGGGGCTTGATGGTGTAAAACTGAAATTTGACATGTAAAAAGGCTTCATTCAACTCCTTTCCACACTGCAATCATCATTACTTTTGGACTTCTGTTCTGTGGCTCACATTGAGGAGCCTTTAAAAGATCAGTCAAACTAACATGCATGACGCATATCATCATACAACGGGGAACTCAAGACTTGTACTATTTTACCATCCTTTCCCCATCTTATTACTAGACATATTTCAAAGATTCTTCTTCCTAGAAATACCCATCAAAGTTACATATTTATTTGACTATATGACTTTAAGTATAGGCCTACTCTTTCATATAGAATGTCGCACAAAATCCCATGGCCCTCTCTTTAAGACTGCGATATGTTAACTGACAGAATTCCAAGGAATCATTCTCATGCTTGAACAGGCGCTTGGCATACCCTGTTCACTCGAGTGAATATGGGATATATCGTTTGGCGAAGGCAAAGTTAGGATAACTTTTAAGTTGCCAGCTCTGTTTAGGAGTAGATGTTTGCATCTGAAATGGTACCCTATTCGCTATATAGTGCACTACTTTTGACTAGAGCCTGCATTGGGGACTTTCATTAAAACATATAGCACAATAGGATGCCATTCTGGATGCAATCTATGACTGAGGAGGTTTTCCCCTACATGCAAGTTAGTCAGCCACTGAGGCTAAGGTCAGGGGGCCTTACTTGCACGTCAGAGCACTAAAAATATCCTCTCATTTTGATGCCTGTCCAGTTATACAATCTGTGCCCCTCGACCGACGACTCTCGTCAGGCTCCCAGAATTAAACTTCGAGCATTGGGTTCTATTTGTTTCCTCCAACTGTTGACAACAGGAAACACACAAGAGGCTACACTTGCTGACTTTTAGAGAGAGTACAGTAAAGGACTTCAATTAAATCTCTTGGTATGTTGTTCTTTGACCAGAATTCTAATTCTAACTGTTGCCAGTGCATGTTAGGTATTTAAATAATGCCTAAAATGCACATTAACAAAAATGTGCTATAGATACCCGTCTTACGACATTGTCTTTGTGGCACGTTGGAAGGAAATAGCTCCAAATCAAAACGTTATTTTTAATTTTTAAGGGAATGGATCCTGTGTGAAAGCAAGAAGCTATTGTGATAAACATGGCGTCTCACAGCTCCAAGAGGTGTGCGACTGTGAAGAAAAAGTTTGTTCCTAAGACAAAGCCACCTGAACCTGTGGTAGAATACGTTACACCTGGGGGCTATGAGCTGGAGAAGATCCTTAACCGTGACTGCATGGAGTACACTCACATCAACCAGGTCTGGCCCAACGTCTGGATTGGAGATGAGTAAGTTAGGCAGTCGGTGTTCTGTAAGAGATCAAATTAAACATAAAGTAGTCTTGTTTGTTCTATAATGCCAACTCATTGTCACTCATTTTCATGTCAAATGTTTGGCTTGACATTTCCCTAAGGAGTTGGCAAGAGACCAGAAACTATAGATATAGGACCTACATACAGTATATAGTCTATGGCCAGCCAGGCTATTATTTACCTTAAGTGTTATATCTGTTGAGTACATACATAATTATAAGTTTCCTACTGCCTGATGTATAAACTGTTTGAGTACACCCTTTGTCTCCTACCTGCAGTACAGGTCCCTGCATCGTTAGCCAGGAGCCCAATCAATTTGTGCTCTTGCCAATTCCATTTGATCATTGTAAACAGTTGGCATGATAGCACAAACTGACTGGCACTCAGGGTAGTAAATCCTTACATTGACAGAGAGAGTGCCAAAGACAAATACAACCTGAAGAAATTGGGCATGACCCACATCCTGAATGCAGCAGAGGGGACGTGGAATAATGTGGACACGGGAGCGGAGTACTATAGCGACATGGACATGGTCTACTATGGGGTCGTGGCGGAGGATACTCCAACCTTTGACCTTAGCCAGTACTTCTTTTCTGCAGCCCAGTTCATCGACCAAACACTCAACATACCCGAAAGTAAGTTAGTCCTAGTTTGAGTGACATTTTGATAGAACTTAAATGAATAAGCAATTATAAGTGCTTATAAATGCTTTATAATGCATGGACACAAATGCTTTGAAAAGTTAAGGTTATTAATGCTTATTCATTAAAGTAATTATACAGGGGGTACCATTCCATTCTAATAACAAACACCTCCTTCCAGTCATGTTTTTCTATGCATTTCCATTAGATAAGCTGCTGGTGCACTGTGTGATGGGGAGAAGTCGGTCAGCCACCCTGTTCCTGGCATACCTGATGATCTGTAAGAACATGACGGTGGTGGACGCCGTGGACCACGTGAAGCGACGCAGGCGTATCATCCCCAACTGGGGCTTCCTGAAACAGCTCAGGCAGCTGGACACTTACCTCTTAGGACAGAGGGACGAAGTGACGACTGTCAAGGGAAAAGGACAAGAAAAGGACAAGGAAAGAGAGGGGGATGAATTGAAGGATCAAATGTGATCGATGCACCCTGAGAAAAGGGAAATGTATTTAATTTAGATCATTTGGTTCCACAAGAAATGTGTACAGTGAAAAGAAATTGTCAAACAAGTAGGTTTCCTAGTACTTCAAAAATACTGTACTCCAAATGTACTTCAAATTTAAAAGAGTTAAAGTGGATATCCACAGTTCAAACAATAAAGCAATAACAAAGCAACACTTCTGCCACTTGTTTTGGTAAACTGCTAAGGGAAGGGGCTCGAGAAATTTGAACACTCAAATTCATAGACATGAGCTACAGAGCTGCTAACTAAATTTGATCACTGTCGTAAGAGCGTCTGCTAAATGACTTAAATGTAAATGTAAATAATTTTCCTGCGTAGCAGGAAATGCAAATTGTAAAGGCAATCTAAAGTCAGTAATTTCCACTAACATTTCAGACTTGATTTTCCCTAACCAAAAAATGTATCAACCTCTACAAAAATGTCCATTAATTAAAATCCACATAATTCACATTTCCTGTTGCTGCAGGATTATTTTCCTGTGAGAAGCAGGGTCAGATGAAGATCTTGTATCCATACATGTATACTGACAGACCATCCATGAAATCAGAACGAGTTTTAACCATGTTTTGAAGCGGTGTTAACATTGACTTTTGTTTACAAACATTTGGAGTAAAACATGCTTATATTTTGGGTTGTAATTGGGTACAACTAAGGTCATGAAGCATTTAAGTTACATTATTCAATAATCCATGGCTATACATCACACAGTGAAAAAATGTATGCATCAACTGCAGATTTCCTCTTTAAACTAAATGCTCAAGTTTTATAAATAAGACATTGCCTTGCCTAGTCTGTCGTTGAACATTTTGAACTTCAAATCTCCCAATAAATCTGAAGTTAAGTCAGTTGTCAATGGAGTTAAATCAATGGAGTAAAATGGTGTGCATGGTCAATCCTAACTTATTTTATGTTAAAATGTACACCATTTTTAAGTGACTGCCAAAGGAGAAAGGCTTCAATAAAAGACTGCTTGTTTGTGCACATGAGAGACATGGCTCTCACCCTACCAGCCATTCTGTACAGGTAGAAAGGTTACAAAAGAGCAATATAGACAAAAACACAAGTTGCTTTTTACATGCAATCCGTTAGCTTAGTTTGGTCTAGTTACATCCCCTAGTCTTATCCACTTTATAAAATATAAATCCAACATTTTATAAAGATAGAAAAAAAATCTACAGATGGAATGAAAATGTTACTTTTTAAAGGCTTTATGTAAAATATCGACTTTGGACTAAATGTATATTTCTTTATTATTAATAATAGTCATCAATCATTTAGTTGTTTTTTTAAAATTCCGCCACATTTCGACATTTGTACACCTCTTTGAAATGTTTTAGAATCAGAGTCAGGGTACAAACACTGAGATATGCTTAGTTATCTTGACAGAAATCAGTCTTCTGTGTTATAAAACAGAAAGCTGCCTCAAGGAAGGACATCTGTTACAAAAGACTTCAGAATTATACATACATAGCAATGAAACCTCTCAAACATACAGAAGAACAGGACTAAAGAAGTTTACACATTTTTTTTTACATTATTAGAATTAACAAAATATAGTTTCATCTTTCTCCCCCGCCCTGTGAGAGGGGGAACCTAATAAAGGCCAAAATATATTTAGAATGGCTTGCTATTAAGCACAACACTTGTACAGTACTACTCAATGCACTGTTACTAACGGAGACTGGAGACCGAAGCATGCTTTACAAAATAAGTACAATAATTTAAATATACAAAGGCATGAGTATAGTACAAACTAATCGTCAGCACTGTTAGACAGGTACACTGAACAGGTTCTAGGAATATCCACTTGTTTAAGTCTGTTTGTAGCAGGCACATTAGATGGCTTAGTTTGAGGCTGCTACATAACTACACTCACTCCCGGTGATGAAGTCTCTTCCCAGTCTCCTCCCCCCTCTACCCTAAGGAGTGACCAGGGAGACTAATACTAATTAAATACATTTTTATCTTCATGACGTAAGGCTTAGAACCTAAAAGAACACAAATCTGTTAGGAACAAAAATACTTTGACATAGATAGTAGCTTGTTGTAAAAAGTTTGCTTGTTGATGAAACTTTTTGCATTCTTTCCAAGTGCTGGTTTTTAAGTAACTATAAACAAAATGAAAACAAAGAAACAAACATTATCAACAAACAAAAAAAGGCCAAATTTGTGCATCTAGGACTCATAGTAATAATAATGCACATTTGTGTGATTTAAACATCCAGTCAGATTGATTCAGTTTGTTTGTCATTAGCTACGGTTTCGTTAACCGTTAGGTTAGTAACCATGGGTTACCGTCTGATGAAAGGCCCTTTGAGTGTCTGCTTGGACATGGGTCCGGTGTTGGTCATGTATCCGTGCTGACCAGCTGAAGAGTACATGTTGCTGTGCGGCGGAGCCTGCATGGGTTGCTGGGGGTATGGCTGTGTTCCCATCATGCCCATCTGCATAGAGGCGTACTGGGCCCCGGGCGACTGGTTCATGTAGGCCGCCGTCATCTGGTGGCCCGACATCTGGTTGCTGTGGTAACCACCGTTGGCCGCCATCATGGTTGGCCCCTGGGTTGTGACGTGGTAGCCGTTCATGGCGTGGTTGATGGAGGCAGAGGGCATGTTCATGGAGTTGACACTAACAGCATGGTTGTAGGGATTGCCAGGGGCCGGCATGATGTTGACCGTGCCCATGTTCATGCCCCTTGGCATGGCTGCCAGCGTCCGGGATGAGGGGGCCTGCATGGTGACTGTCTGGGGGGCCCACGGGTGTGGCTGTACATCTGCTGCTGGTGGTGGGGGTGGGAGGAGAGACCAGAGGCAGCTGACTTGGAGCGCATGGCAATGTGTGTGGGGCCCTTGGGTCCCCCGGGGGCCATCTGAGCCTGTAGAGTCCACTGGGAGGTAGGGATGTTGGGGATGCCCATGGTGTTGCGCTGCAGCATCATCTGTGGGGAGCTGAGGGGGTGGGAGGAGGTCAGAGGGGGGGTCATGGTGGCCTGCACCTGGACCTGGGGGCCACCGGGGAGAGGAGAGACCCCATGGGGGCGAGGGTGGCTGGGGTGGGGGGACTGGGACAGAGACACCAGGCCAGAGTGCTGCGAGTGTGATGACAGGGAGGTACTGTTTGCATAGGATGTGATAGGGTGGGCGTGGGAGGCAGAGTGGTTAAAAGGCAGAGAGTGAGGGTGGTCTATGAGGGTGTTGGTCAGCTGCTGCAGTTTGGCCAGGCTGAAGGTGGCCGAGGGCTGGGAGTAATGACCGCTGCCATAGCCCTCCTGGTTCATCCTCTCATAGATGCTGCTCAGGTTGGGGTTGCCTGACTCAGGGATGTCAGATAGCTGAATGGGCGCCGTGAAGTTGGTAGGCATGCCACACTGTGTCATAGCCTGTTGCTGACTGTGGCTGTGTTGATTGTGAAGGCTGTGTTGATTGTGAAGGCTGTGTTGACCGTGTTGATTGTGAAGGCTGTGTTGACCGTGTTGATTGTGTTGATTGTGAAGGCTGTGTTGACTGTGAAGGCTGTGTTGATTGTGATGTACACCATGTGGCTGACTGTGTGCAGGGTGTGTGTGTGGGTTGTGTTGCGTTATCTGGCTGTGTTGATTGTGTGTAGCGCTGTGAGGCTGATTATGTTGCGGATGCTGATTGTGTGGAGTGATAGTGTGCCTAGTATGGCCATGGGGATTGTGTATGATTGTTTGACTGTGACTGTGCTGGCTGTGTTGACTGTGACTGTGCTGACCATTACTCGGCGGTCTCTCCACCAACACCACACAGCCCTGTGGTGACTTGACGTTGCAGTGCTGCGGGGAGCTCAGGCTATTCTGCTGAATCATGCCACAGCTTCCAGGGTTTACACCCCCCATTTGCTGGCTGACGGCACAGCTGCTCTGCACCAGGCCACTGGGGGGGAGGGGGCCGTAGGAACAGCTGTTCTGAGGGGGGCCCCCAGGTCCGCCCGGACCCCCGGCACCGCCACAGATGCTGCCCCCCAGTGTGGAGTCGTAGGAGCTGGGGTTCTCATAGTTCTCTGTGGTGCTCTCGATGGAGCCCAGGTCGCTGAAGCCGCTGTCCACCACCTGCTGGGATGAGTGGTCCGACACCGACGGCACGTCCATCATGGGGCTGGTCTCCATGTTGTGAAGGGAGGAGGGGACTGAGATGGAGGCTCCGCCGCTGGAGCCGTGGTCAGGGCTGATCTGGGTGTAACCTCCTCCTGCGCCACTTCCTCCACTGCTGCTGCCTCTGCTACTCTCCAGGATGGACAATGCTGGGCTGCTGACAGAGCGCACCGACTGGCTGGGGTGGGAGTGGGCCGAGGACAGGGGGCTGCTGTGGTCCGACTGGGGGCAGCCTTCGTCCAGCGAGGTTAGGGTGCGAGGGGGGCTATGGTGGACCATAGGGTGGGTCTGCAGGCTGTGGCTCGCCTCCTGGTGGAACACCGAGCTGGAGCTGTCCTGCAGTGTCTCTGTGTCGCGCTCTGTCTCCTGGGTGAGGCTCTTCACGGCCTGGGCCGTCTCTCGATCCTCCTCTCGATCCTCCTCTCGATCCTCCTCTCGATCCTCCTCTCGATCCTCCTCTCGATCCTCCTCTCGGTCTCTCAGCACAGCAGAAGGACTCAGAGCAGCAAGCCTCTCTCTATCCCTTTCTGTCTGCTGGGGTTGGCGTCGAGCCTCCTGACTGCTACTCTCCTCTGACTCGGAGTCAACGGGGTGGTCAGAGTCTACTGCTGCTACTGTGGTTGGTGCCTGTTCCTGGATACCATCTCTTCTCTCGTCTCCAGTGTTGGCCGGCCGCTCCTCCTCACGCCTATAGGCCATCCCTTCAGACCCCTCCTGACGTCGTTCAGAATCCTTATTGTTGTCATTTGGATGTAAAAAAGTCAGGGTGGTGCAGGACTCCACTTCAGGAGGCTCCTGGCAAGGCTCTGGCTCTTGCTTCTGCTCCTCTTTCTCTGGCTCTGCCGTCGACTCCATGCGACTCTCATCTTCATCGTCCGCGTCCAGGTGAGTGACCTCTTCGTCTTCATCATCCTCGGCTGATCTTTCAGTGCTGTGGTCCAGCTGTTTGGATGGAGAAGGAGCTTGAGAGTCCCCGTGCTCACTGGCTTGTGGGTCCTCCACCGGTGGCTCGTCACGGATGGGGGATTTGACGGGAGAACACATAGCGGAGCCAAGAGGAGAGAAGACAGGGGAGCTAGCTCTAGAGGCCATAGGGGAGGCTACTGGAGAAGAGGCCATGGGTGAAGCCACAGGAGATACCCCAGGGGAGCTCAGTTTACTAGGACTCTCTTCCTCCATGGGAATGTGGGGCTCTGAGGGCAGGCGCTTGTCCATAACTGTGTCACGACTGACCAGGTCTCTGCCGGGCTCAGACTCCTCCTCCGTGATGGTCGAGGCCTTGTCCTGGTCCTCCGGTTCCTCCTTGGGCTCCTCGGCCTGGATGTGGGGTTCCTCGGCCTCCAGCGGCGTCTCGGGGGGAGTGTAGAGGTTCAGCTTGAAGCCCATCTTCCTCTCCTTCTTCAGACGCCATTTTGGAGGCCCCCTTTTCACTCCTTTGGGCCAGCCCTTCTTGCGCTTAACCGCTCGAGGCCTGCCTGGTTTCTTTGACAGGACACCGGCTACTAGAAGAAAGAAAAGAACATCAGTGATTTGAGCAAATTGATGTTGTGATGTTAAGATTTAAAGGGATGTATGCTGTCCATTTTAACTTACAACTTAAAATACAGCTTCTTAAAAACATCTGAAGGATTTAGTTACCTTCATTCCAGTGTTCACGATTGTCTCTATCCGTTGTTTTCTCCAGCCGCGGACGACCTCTGCGTCTCTTCATTGGTTTCCTCAGCCCCTCCTCCTCCATCTCGCCCACCCTGCAGGTCCTCTCCAGCAGGGGCATGGGCCTCTCGTCCTCAGAGTTGTCAAACGGTTCGTTCAGAACCTCCGTGGTCTCAGAGATGGTCTCTGTCGTCACACTGCTATTAATCCTTCTTCTCTTGCGACCTCTCTTCTTGAGCATAACAGCTCTCTCAGCTCTCTCTCTCTGGAACACAAATCAAATGTTAAACTTTAGGGCCGTTTTCTCAGACACAGATTAAGCTTAGTCCTGGACTAAACTTACTTTCCAATTCTGAGCACAACTGCTCTCCAAGACAGACAAAACAGATGGGTGGAAAAAAGGTTAAAATAAACATAATACTTCCTCTCTAAACTCTTTCTGCAGTTTAATAGCTACAGAGAGAGACACTCAAGGCCCTGGTAAAATGTCTGCAGGGAGGACCGGGCCTCATTGTAAACCTTTGTTCTGAATGTAAAATGCTCAAACCACACAATGTGAGCATAGAACGCTTGAGCAACTCTTTCCCACAGATGAAGGCTGACTGGTTTAGAGAACCACAAATGAGACAGGCAACTCAGACCACATTCTACATACGCTCCAGTTGTTCACTGAGTGGGTATTACAAGGGTGTCACTTTTTTTTGTGGTAGTGATTAAACCCAGTAAGGACTATGAAAGCAATCCTGTAACAAATTCACTAATTAACTGCAACAACCATCAGCAGGCAGTCTTATCTAGAGGACATATTCCTTCCTGTGTGAAATAGAGCGGGTTCCTAACTTCTAGACCACAATCTGTTGTAATATCATCTTCGCCACGAGGGAGCAGTGGCCTATCGACAACACAGATGTGAAAACCATGGAAGGATTTAAATTAGCCATGACCACTGACAATAGAACAAGGATCAGTCTGTCTGCCTGCCTTAGCCATGACCACTGACAATAGAACAAGGTTCAGTCTGTCTGCCTTAACCATGACCACTGACAATAGAACAAGGATCAGTCTGTCTGCCTGCCTTAGCCATGACCACTGACAATAGAACAAGGTTCAGTCTGTCTGCCTTAACCATGACCACTGACAATAGAACAAGGATCAGTCTGTGTGCCTGCCTTAGCCATGACCACAGACAATAGAACAAGGTTCAGTCTGTCTGCCTGCCTTAGCCATGACCACTGACAATAGAACAAGGATCAGTTTGTCTGCCTGCCTTAGCCATGACCACTGACGATAGAACAAGGTTCAGTCTGTCTGCCTTAACCATGACCACTGACAATAGAACAAGGATCAGTCTGTCTGCCTTAGCCATGACCACTGACAATAGAACAAGGTTCAGTCTGTCTGCCTTAACCATGACCACTGACAATAGAACAAGGATCAGTCTGTCTGCCTTAACCATGACCACTGACAATAGAACAAGGATCAGTCTGTCTGCCTTAGCCATGACCACTGACAATAGAACAAGTTTCAGTCTGTCTGCCTTAACCATGACCACTGACAATAGAACAAGGTTCAGTCTGTCTGCCTTAGCCATGACCACTGACAATAGAACAAGGATCAGTCTGTCTGCCTTAACCATGACCACTGACAATAGAACAATGTTCAGTCTGTCTGCCTTAGCCATGACCACTGACAATAGAACAAGGTTCAGTCTGTCTGCCTTAACCATGACCACTGACAATAGAACAAGGTTCAGTCTGTCTGCCTTAGCCATGACCACTGACAATAGAACAAGGTTCAGTCTGTCTGCCTTAGCCATGACCACTGACAATAGAACAAGGATCAGTCTGTCTGCCTTAACCATGACCACTGACAATAGAACAATGTTCAGTCTGTCTGCCTTAACCATGACCACTGACAATAGAACAAGGTTCAGTCTGTCTGCCTTAGCCATGACCACTGAACAAGGTTCAGTCTGGCTGCTTGCTACACAACAGCACCAGAAAAATCACAACTGTTTGTTGTACTGTACCGAGGATTATTTAACATAATCTAGAGAACTGAGTGAATCTTTCATTGCAGCCAAGAACTTTTAACACACCTTAGTTGGTAGACAACACATCTTCAGATACCAAGTCGCATTATATAATGATGGAAAACAATCTAATTCTGAAACTATTACATAACATTCAATTGAACTCCCTTCTTTTTCCATCCCTATGTAAACACTATAACCAGCCAATCACACTGCAGCCACCTCACCCTGCAATGAGGAAATGTCAAATAACTAATTTCCAGCTCTCACCTTTCTCTTGACACCAAACATAGCATTGGCTTTTGTTAGGATGGGAGGCGATCCATCAGAATCATCCTCATCTTCGTCATCACTACATTTCTCAGATGCGTGCAGTCTTTGGTCTCCAGCGGTTGTGGGGCGACGCTCATATGCTCTGAAGGGGTTCTTACTGTAGACCTTAGTGGGAGGACGAGGGTGATGTATGCTAGTCATCAGATAGGACACTGCTCGCTCTTCATTCTCCCAACTAGCCTGCTCTTTCTGTGCCTGTAATTAACACACAGAGAGGTACATCAGTCGCTCAGCCTGGAATTAACAGACAGACAGGCACATCAGTCACTCAGCCTGGAATTTACACACAGAGAGACAGACATTGTTATTGTCTCTGGGAAACACAGGCAGCGAGCTTAACATCACAATGAAAAGGCTAATGAGGAAATAGACACACGATTTGAATTAACATCATGACAAATGCATCACCACCAAATGCATCTTGATAATGTTTGAGTGTCAGAGCAGAGGAAGCATTTGCTGTTAAGCAATTCAATTTGATTGCATGTCATGGAATATTTAGCACTATTCGTTATGTAATGATATACTGAACTGATTTGGGGCAATTTTGCACCACATTAAATGCCTAGTGACAGTGAACATGCTAAGCTCATTAACGGCCTTAGTTCAAAGTCAAACAACACCTTTAACAGACTGTGGGATGATGAATGATCATGCATCGCGTTAGCTGACGTGGAGGCATACAAACGCATGTCTTTACTACTAGTGTAGGGGGCTCCAACACCATGATTAACCTAATAACGGTCTAGACAACAGACTGAACACCATGATTAACCTAATAACGGTCTAGACTACAGACTGAACACCATGATTAGACTACAGACTGAACTGAGTTGAACAGTGTCAGGTCCAGAGTTGAAAGACACTGTGTGTGTGTGCGCGCATGCAAGACTTACATCCATCTCGACCTCTCTCTCCTCCTCAGACAGGACAGCGTTGAGGGCCACTGCGGGGGTCCAGTGCAGTGCATCAGGGCCCACCTGGTTCAGCCTGGGGCTGGGGGTCCAGTGCAGTGCGTCAGGGCCCACCTGGTTCAGCCTGGGGCTGGGGGTCCAGTGCAGTGCTTCAGGGTCCACCTGGTTCAGCCTGGGGCTGGGGGTCCAGTGCAGTGCGTCAGGGTCCACCTGGTTCAGCCTGGGGCTGGCTCGCAGCTTCTCCATGTGCCTCTGTATCAACCGCTCTCTTCGGATCACCACAAACCTAAAGAAGAGCAATAAGAAACATCAAAATCAGTCAATCAAACCAAGAAACATCATCAATGAGATCAATCAATATATTCTGTTTACCACAAACCTAGAGAACAATAACCAATAAGATCAATCCATCTATTCTGATCACCGCAAACCTAGAGATCAATTCCCAATAAGATCAATCAATCTATTCTGATTACCACAAACCTAGAGATCAATTCCCAATAAGATCAATCAATCTATTCTGATTACCACAAACCTGGAGAGAAGCAATCAAAAACTATGACAAAAAGAACCAGCTCTCAACGTATTCATGTATGATGTGACATGAAACACATGTAGTGTTTGTAGTTAATAAAACTGAACATCAATCGATATCTTCTGATCACTACGACCCGAGAGAGAAATCACAAATGAATCAAATCAACCCATTCTGATCATTACAATCTGAAGAGTCAATCATAAACAAATGAACCAAACAATCAAATGTCTTTATAAAGCCCTTTTTAAGTTAGCAATTGTCAGTAAGTACTGTCAAAGTACTTTCACAGTAAACCAATAAGAAAAAGACCAGCTGTTGTAGAGTGAATCCACATGACCCATGGCGTTACATAAGTTAATAAAGCTGAAACGGAGGATTCTCAGGCTGGAATAGCAGCAGGCTGTTCTGTCTGTCTGTTTCCTTAACCTGACTTACTTCTGCCAATATTCTGCTGCATTAATGGCTAACATGTTAAAAATACCCAGTGGCCTGAATAAGTCTGAGTCAGACAGGGTGCGCACACACAGCGAGTGTGTGAGTTAAGACTGACCTGCCGTCCTGCCTGTCAATCATGCAGAGATGCTGGAGAGTAGCGGCGATATCATGCGGACACATCCCAGTGGCCCTGCTTATTCCTTTAACGCTGATGTGTTTATCTGGCTGCTTATAGAGGTACTCCACCATGACACTTTTCCAATATGCCAGGTAGGATAAGCGACCCAGATCTGACAGAGGCTTCTCTGGGGAGCCAGCTTGTCCTTCCTGCCTTGTCAGAAGGTAACCTGAAACAGACACATTCAAACAAAACAACATGGCGTGAGAAGACATAACCTCAAAAAAGACAGTACCCTAAAAAGACCTACAGTATTATAACAAATCAACAATGTTGTGAGAAAGCATTAAATCATGTGCGTCAATCTAATTAACATAATAAAAGAATCCCATGTGCTGCGTTTCAATCTAGCCCATCTACCTTTGTCAAGGCTTTGCATCTGTGGTGAAAGGTGGCCCGAGCTACAGCGGTGTTGGTCAGACCATGACATCCTGAACATATGTCTTCTCACAAAAACATCTGTGGTGAAAGGTGGCCCGAGCTACAGCGGTGTTGGTCAGACCATGACATCCTGAACATATGTCTTCTCACAAAAACATCTGTGGTGAAAGGTGGCCCGAGCTACAGCGGTGTTGGTCAGACCATGACATCCTGAACATATGTCTTCTCACAAAAACATCTGTGGTGAAAGGTGGCCCGAGCTACAGCGGTGTTGGTCAGACCATGACATCCTGAACATATGTCTTCTCACAAAAACATCTGTAGTGTCCGAACGGTGTGGCCTACAAACTAATATGGAAGTGTGAGACTCTCACGAACAGGAGGATGTTCTCCATTTAGCTCTACGGCACACAAAACTAAATAAATCTGAATTGGGCTGCATGTAAATGCTGCCATCTTTTGAAAAGGTAGGTCATCTTAAAAAAACTATTTAAACAATACAATGCTGTGAGAAAGTAGGCTCGTATGTAACCTAAAAAGATGCATGCTGACAAAAACACAATGATTTACTCCAGCTAGCTAGAGACTGTTGTTGCTGCTGCATGTCTTAGACTGCAGTACATATCATAATCTGACGTGACATGACATCCTGTGTTGGGGAGCAGCTCCATTTTCACCTTCAGAGAGTAGAAATGGAGGAGAGGTAATCAGACATCCTCTCCTTCAACCTCTGTCAGATGCTATGATGCTGGCAAGAGCAACAAAGGAGGTGGAGGAGAGGAGGATGAGTGAAAAAAAAGAGGAGAGAAAAAGCGACAACAAATGGAGGAGAGAAGCAGCTGGATGTCATTTCTCACAAGAGGTTGCACTTATCAGAGATAATGAAGAGGAAAAAAAACTAAGTAAAAAGGTAGCTGTGTCTGTATGTAATTAGTTTTACAGCCGTCCTGTCAAGGGTCATCCATTATAAGCAGCTTGAAATTAATTAATGTCTTTTAATGTGTGCACCCACTACAAGGAACCAAACAAGCACATCTAATCACCAAACACTGAATACATAATATTCCAGTCATTATGACAGTATTCATTACCCAAAGCTGAGACGAGAGGAGAGCCAATAATTGACAACAAATAAATGAGCTGCTAGAACAAAGATGAATAACTAACTAAAACACAGATTATAATAAATGTAACAAGTCATGTTATTCTGTGTGTTTTATAAATGTATCAGCTGTGGTTTACCATCTTTAAATCAAAACAAAGAGATTATTCAGAATCCTCAGGAGTAATGACTAGAAAACCGCATTCACGCTGGCAAACGGAGCTAATGCTTTCCCTCTCACAGCAAGCTACCCGAGACAAATTGCTCCTCTAATACAATCCAATAAAAGCAGAAAAATCTTAATCTAAACAACTTCCAGTTTCAAAAACACAGGTTCCGCCCCAAATGGCACCCTTTTCCCTGTGTAGGGTGCCTCTTTTTAGATGGGGACGTTAAACGGGTGTCCTGACTCTCTGTGGTCACTAAAGATCCCATGGCACTTGTTGTAAGAGTAGGGGGATTAACCCCAGTGTCCTGGGAAAATTCCCAATCTGGCCCTCATGCCATCATGGCCACCTAACCTTCCCATGCTTCCAATTGGCTCATTCATTCACCTCCTCTCCCATGTAACTATTCCACAGGCCGTTGATGTAAATGACAATGTGTTCTCATTCAACTAACCTGGTAAAATAAGGGTAAAATAACAAATATATTAAAAATATAAGTTCAGACAGAGGTTCCAAGAGAGCGCTATTGGAAAATGTCTGTGGTTTTGTCCTAAATGGCACCCTATTCCCTATATAGTGCACTACTTTTGACCAGGGCCCATAGGGCAATGTCCCCAATCACTGCCCTGGACCATTGGGATATTCTTTTTAAGACCAGAAAGAGTGCCTCCTACTAGCCCTCCAACACCTCTTCCATCTAGTCTCCCATCCAGGTACCGACCAGGACCAACTGCGCTGAGCTTCAGAGGCCCGCCAGCAGTGGGATGCAGGGTGGTATGATGCTGGCAAAGTGAGCAGCAAATCAAATGCTCCATTACAGCTCTACCACCCAAACCCACCAGCTATGACAAACAGTCCAAATTCCGAGTGGAGGGTTATTCCAATAATGGACCCCTAGGCAAACAGGCTGCTAAATGTAATTGGATATCAAATATTAACTTATGCAGACATAACCTAATACGTCTTTATAATTCTATTTATAAATTATTTAGAATTTATAATATTGAAAACATGATTACTTACACATGTAAATTGCGTTGATATACCCATTTCAATTAATTCACAACAATTTTTCTGTGAGTATAAAAAAGTCACCAGAGGCCTGATGGAAATAGCAAATTTGTCAGTAAACTTTCCTAATGTCAACAAAACATACGCTGGACAAGGTGAGATCTTATTTATTTCAGTAAAATTAATTATGTGAGAAATTGCAATATAATAACTATCATATCGAAGTAAACTTGGAGTAATGCGATGAGATGGTATGATCCTCCCATGATGAGTCAGGAAAGCATGCAGTTTATTAGGCTACAGATTAAATAAATTATGAACTTCACAGGGTGGTGAAAGTTCAAGGTGATGAGCTTGATGCTCCTTTCTAATAAATATCGAGGGTCTTATTCTGGTGACATGATCATGGCTGCTGTTTGATAAATTAAAATAAATCTTGCTCTTTTATCCATAATAATCTAATAATCTCATACTATCCCCACTGTATCTGCCAGCTGTTGGCTAGAGTGCACGTGCCAAGACCAGTGGAAACATTTGCTATATAACGCAACATGTTTTATGACATAGATCATAGAGAGTTGAAAATGCGATGGAAACCTTGTATGTTTTTTTAAAATACATTTATTTATTTATTATTTGACTCCCTTTTTCTCCCCAATTTCGTGGTATCCAATTGGTAGTAGTTACTGTCTTGTCTCATCACTGCAACTCCCATACGGACTCGGGAGAGGCGAAGGTCGAGAGCCATGCGTCCTCCGAAACGCAACACAACCAAGCCGCACTGCTTCTTGACACAACACACATCCAACCCGGAAGCCAGCCGTACCAACGTGTCGGAGGAAACACCGTACACCTAGCGACCTAGTCAGCGTGCACTGTGCCCGGCCCACCACAGGAGTTGCTAGTGCGCGATGAGACAAGGATATCCCTGCCGGCCAAACCCTCCCTAACCCGGACGACGCTGGGCCAATTGTGCACGGTCCCATGGGCCTCCCGGTCGCGGCCGGCTGCAACAGAGCCTGGGCTCGAACCAGAGTCTCTGGTGGCACAGCTAGCACTGCAATGCAGTGCTTTAGACCACTGCGCCACCTGAGGGCCCTGTTATTGGGAATTTAACTGCAATTTTTTTTTTTATATGCACTATGTCATCACGCACAGCCTTTTATCCGCAATATGCGAATATTCCCATGTAAATCTGTAACAAACTGGATGGAAACCTAGCTAGGGGCACAAATGTATGCCTGGGAAAACAGATTATGTTATATTGTAAAGAATCAGGCAAGGATTCTAGAATCAAGCAGGAATTGAGTTTTATGTTCTTAGAACGCATTAAGGGACTTACTGAAATCAATGAGGAACCTTCCAAAGCCTTGCCTTTGGTACTGAGGCATGATCATTATACAGGAGACATTGTATTTCTGCTGGCAAAGCTTTTCCTGAGGGAAGGGGAAAGAGATCAAGTATGTCAGAGCTGCACTGAAGCTGGCAATTTATTGCACCTGCCACTGTCCTCGAAAGCAAACACACACACACACACACCCACACACACACTTCAAAATACATTTAGCTTTTAAGAGGACTAATATAGTAAAGACACTGACACTGCATTAACCAAACATATGTTTCATTCTATTGAATATCCTTACCTTGGAGAAATAACCCACAAGGTGACAGCCTTTCTCGTCGTTCTTTGTTAGTATGTAAAAAAGGAAAGGCTCCACGTCGTAATATAGGGTCTTGTGATCCAGGAACAGCTTGGCTAACAGGCAGAGGTTTTGGCAGAAGAGCTTGCTAACATTTCCATCAACCTAAACATGGAACAAAACCAGCATTAGAACATTGTTCAAATTTAAACTAACCAGCATGAGAACATTGTTCAAATTTAAACTAACAGTTGATTCTTTCCATCTCTCTCTCGAAACCATTCAGTCACATTGCATACACATACACCAGCATATGATCATAGTCCAAAACAGCAGCCTATTCCCTTTAAAGTGCACTTACTTTGACCAGGGCATATAGAGCAGTTTACAATAAAGGGAATAGGGTGCCATTGGGCCCTGGTTTAAAAAAGGGAGTGCACTATATAGGGGGGGATAGGGTGCCATTTGGGATGCAGACATAGTTTCACTACTTTGAAAAGTGACCTCTGACCTCGAACACTGAAAGGTCATCCTTCCTGTAAATCTCATTGGCTGGAGGTTGAAACCAGCCACACTTCTTGGCGTGTCGCTGGAGGATGTTCTTGCATCTCATGTACTTCAGACAGAACTCACACAGGTAAAGCTTTTGCAATCTGCCAACGAAAGAGACAACGAGACAAAAGTTAGCCTATAATTTGGATTCAATTTATCAGTTGACACACCGATTTCCCCTCAGGGATTAATAAAGGATTTATCTTATAAAGAAGCCTAGCATTGAAAGGCATTTGTCCGACCTGAGTGTAAGAAATAACAAACTGTACCTTGAGTACTCCGGTGGGTAAGGCGATGAGTGCCAGGTTTGGATTTCATACTTCCCAAACTCAATGACGGCCGGGTATCGTCCAGAGTTAGTGATAGTCATGGTTCCATTTCTCTAAACACGGCAATACAAAATTAAATGCCTCAACGTCTTACCACAAGCACTCATTCAAACAATATCAATGATCTAAGTCTGACATAGGCAGTATCTTCAAACAGAAACTTGGAATGTGGACCCTTCCCTTTGTCAGATGTTTTCAGACATGAAAATAAGTTTTTATGTCACAAACATTGATTTAGGGGTTGTAATGTTAAGCTATAGGCTACATATAACTTATATTGATTAGGTGATAGGTGTGAGAAGTGTGATTGAGAGAAGTTATTTTGGACAGTTTCCTCACCTGCGACGAGAGCTCTTGGACCTGTGTGAATATCTCCATGTCTTCCTCTGTGACATGTTCCCTGGAGACCGCTACGAAGCCAGGTTCCTGCTTCACCCTCAATTCACCTTCACAGCCTGTTACAGTAACCAAACATTACAGCCTGTTGCAGGCACAGTCACCAAACAGGCAGTCACCAAACATGCTGGTACAGTCACAAACATGCTGGTAGAGTAACCAAACAGGCTGTCACAGTAACCAAACAGGCACATCAGAGGAGTACCATCAAACATGGTAGATTATCATCCCAGCTTTATAAAGTAGATAGGGAGCAGTGTTCTGTAGCCTGTGAACATTCAGTATAGTAAATGCATTTGGTTTTAATGTGCTTTTAATGTATGTTTTGTTAGACAGCCTCTGCGAAGTTAGGTCTCTGTGGAGTTGTATAATGAATGTATCATCATCTCTGCACCTGTGAATGAAAATCCTGAATGTAATGACGTGAAACTAAATCACTCTACTAACGTAACCGCTTTCATGTGTCAACCCACCAAGTCTGCGTCCCAAATGGCACTATTCCCTATATAGTGCCCTACTTTGCACCACGGTCCATGTGTCTCTGGTCAAAAGTAAAGCACTATGCAGGGAATACTAGGGTGCCATTTGGGACACAGTCCCAGATAGTTTCCTGTTAATTAAAAAGTCAATGCAGTGACAGCAGCAGTGTGGAGACTACAATACAACAGCAATGGTGTTGAAAAGCTAACCAGGCATCTTTAGCATACATGAAACACTTGAATGATGTATCATACACTAAGAAGTGGAAATTGTACATTAAAAAATGAATTATTGAGATTAGTTTGAGACTTGAGTATATGTTTGAAATGTGTACATGGATGTTTTGGCTTATCAATTTAAAAAACTATTCTATTCACAGTATTATTTACAACCCCTTCAAATCAAATCCAGATCCTTTAAAAAAAATCTTAGCCCTTCAGGGCCGGTTTCCCAGACACAGATTAAGCCCAGTCCTAGACTAAGAAGCATGCTCAATGGACAATCTCAATTGAACATGCTTCTTCTAGTCGAGGAGTAGGATAAATCTATGTCCGGGAATCTGGCCCTATGACACCGAATCAGATGGGGGAGGGCGTAGATCAATAGACGTAATCATCATGTCAACTTCGAGTCATAAATGGTGTATGTGTGTGTCAGTCTAACGACTGTGGGAAGTTAGGGTTGAATGGTGACAGTGCCACTGGTGGTAGTGCTGGGAGAGGGTGGAATGGAAGGCAGAAGAGCGAGTCTTTATAATCCAACAACATAACAGTACAGTCACAACTAGGCGAAAATCACAATTGGCGAAGCCAGTGCACTAATGCATAGGGTCAAGGACAGGGGGGACAGATAAAGGAGAGAGCAGTATGAAGAAGGGGTTAGTGGTTGGGACAGAACAAAGAGAGAACAGTTTGAAGAAAGGGTTAGTGGTTGGGCCATGCACTACTTTGACAAAGAAGCCGACGGCAGAGAGATGGAACTGAAGCCGCGTAGCTAGATTCATTACGCAGCCAAAGTCAAAACGCAATAACGAAATTAAACGAGTTGGGAAAAAAACAAATGAATTAATTAAAGTAGGTGGTGTAAAAGATTAGTAGTAGAAACTTAGAATGTTATTGAATTAAAGCAGGGCGAAGCTAAAATGAGTTTGTTCACTCTTGTAAAAAGAAAACATTTGTTAGCTCATACGGTAAGGCATTGGTAAGGTATGGTAAGGCATTTTGTCACAAGCCTTGAGTTAAAAAAATATTTAAACTAGCGGAAGTAGACGCAGGTATTTTCGGTCGGAGCGTTCACGCCTTTGCTTACCATGGTCGTGCTCTGCCTTAATTCTTCCTTCGTCTGTCATGTCTCCCTTTCCTGGTGTTTCCTGGGGTCCCTTCTGAGGGGTCACTCTACATCTTAGCCTGCCTAGCGTCCTGTGCTTTTTTAAAAAGGGGCTACGTCTGAAGTGACTGACCACCTTAAAGGGGCGCCCCCTGGGCCGGCCGGGCCTGGGATGGGAGGAGGAGTGGGACGACAACAACAACCTATTCTTTGTCATCTCTTTCTTTCCGAGGCGCTGTTGGGGAGGATGGGGAATGAGAGGATATGTTTTGGACGCGGTGGCACAGGACCCTAAGTCCTGCTTACGGTGTCTGCGCTTAGGTGGTGCGTAGCAAGGCAGTCCCTTTTTCCGAGATTGTCCCTGAGTGGCATAGATATGGGAGAGTCCGTCAAAGAGTCCCTTAAGTTGGTTGTGATTAGAGAGACTGGTGATGGAGGGGACGCTAGACTGGCTGGAAGAACTCTGGGGGGAGTTAGCGGAGGTGGAGCTGGAGGAGACCAGGGAGGTGGTGGGGCTATGTCCAAGTGACGTGGGTGGGGGGAGGAGAGTGAGTGTACAGGGAGAAATGGTGGTGGTGGTTAGCTTTTGACTTGGAGTTGTATCAGACTTTGCAGCTAAGCCAACGACTGACTGAGACGGACTGAGTTTCCATAGTTTCGTTGGAGTGCCCGGCTTTTTCCTAGCAGGACAACAAGACTGTGACCCTTTCATGGCAGAGGGGTCTAAGATTTCGCCGGCTCGCGACGACCTGCGGCCGATAGGCGAGGGGGTAAAGAATTTGGAAAGCCCATCGATAAGCCCTTTGGTTTTCTTGTTAACAGTGAGTGTAACTGCTGGGGTGGAGGAGGACGAGGTGGGCGTGAGGGGTGTGGTGGTGGAGGGGGTGGAAGAGGTGGTGAATTGGGTGGTGAAGGTGACAGCGTCACCGGCCCAACAGGGGTTTGATGTAGCAACAGCCAATAAGTCTGTGGCGTCCTTCACAGATGCTGCATGACCAGATGAA
This sequence comes from Oncorhynchus masou masou, assembly GCF_036934945.1. Lineage (NCBI taxonomy): Eukaryota > Metazoa > Chordata > Actinopteri > Salmoniformes > Salmonidae > Oncorhynchus > Oncorhynchus masou. Next base: position 32,431,171 of record NC_088235.1, read on the forward strand.
GGTGTGGAACAGACGGTAAGCTTTTGACCCCTACCAGGTGACCCCCTTCCTCCCCGGGCTAGCATGGAGCCGTCACCACTGCTTACAGACCTAGAACAGAAACAGCGTAGGGGTTAGGCAAGGACACAAACTATGGTATGAATCAAAAGCTACGTTTATGAAAACAACTTAGTCATAACTCAATTTATAAAAAAGTGTTGCGATAAAAAGCAGAAGGATTTCCTTGAGGTAATAATGTGTTTTATGGACCCTCTGCACAACCTTATATTGGTACACTAAAGTAAAGGCAATGTCTACAGATCATGGTGACAAACTTACATTCTATGTTTGAGCTTATTTCTGGGCCTCCCGATTGGCTTTGCATATCGACGTTTGATCTCATCGGCTTTCTTATGCAGCAGTTTCTTTCCATTTTCCTTGGGCCTGCAGACCTGGCAGACCCAGGTACCTAGAGAGAGGAGAGCATCAGTTAGGTGGCTTCATCAACTCACACCACACATTCATTCATTGGAAACATTTCCTTTTAATGCAGATGGCGAGGGAGAGGGACACACTCCTACTCACTCCTTACAATGAACAACAATCAATTACTCAGCACAAAGCAGGGAAATCCATAAAAAAAATAATAATAATTAAAAACCCCATCAGGGTCCACTGAAATAGACTGTCCCAAAATGGAACCCTATTCCCTATACAGTGCACTACTTCTGACCAGGGCCCATGTAGGGAAGAGGGTACCATTTGAGAGACAGCCCATGTCGTGCATTTTGAGCAAAGCGAAGCGACTTGTGTGAATATCAGTCCCGTTGCCAAAGGTCTTACACTACAGTAGCTGTTCAATCATTACAAGCATAGCTGTAGGCCATGTACAGTAATCTACATCTCTCCCTTGGGACTGGGGAATCATTTGATATTCTTGCAAAGCTCCTAATAAGCCATCTCTGCTTCACTATGATGATTGACAGACCTAAAGACCCCCTATGAAGAAGACACACACACACACACACACACACACACAGACCACCATATGTATGAACACCTTTACCTTTTGGCATCCTTGAGAGTGGTGGGTTGCAGCACTCCATGTGAAACCCCCGATCACAAGAGTCACAGAACAGCATCTCGTCCTGCAAGGAGACAGGAGGCATGTGTGGGGCTGTGTGGGGGCTTCCCTGTTGTTGCATAGATGTTACACCTTCTGTCATTTCACTCTAAAGAGGGACATGTCCGTTTAGTTTAATATGGATGATGTATGTGGAGGTGAATTATGTTTGGTTGAAGGGTGGATGGAGAAAAAAAGAGGCTGCGTCTTCATTGCACAACATGTTGCCCGGAAATGGCAGATCTATGCTCGAAAAAATATTTCATGATATGTCTCTGTCCCAAACAGCACTCTATCCATTATATGCTGCACTACCTTTGACCAGAGCCCTGCTCAAAAGTAGTACACTATATATAGGCCATAGGGTCCTATTTGTGACACAGATTTTTCATTGTTTAAGAGGAAATGTATTACCGGGTTGATTACATTATTATGTCTCCATGAAAGCATTATCAATCTCTATCTCACACAGATTAAATGGTATGGCACTGTATTTAGAAAAAAATCTAATGTATTAAAATACTTACAGCATTTTTGCCCTGTATTCGACAGGAGCTACAGGTTTTACACTCTATACATTGCCATCGCAATCTCTTCACATTTGTGGTCAGCTCTGGGGAGAACTTCAGACAAGATGGGTGCCCTGTAGAGGTAAATAAAGAGTGTTATTAGTGTTGCTGCACATTTCAACCATCCTTTAGGTGGTTTCTCAAATGGCGCCCTATTCCCCATGTTGTGCACTACTTTTGACCAGGGCCCAGGGCAGTTGTCAAAACTAGTGCACTACATAGGGAAGAGGGTCCTATTTGGGAAACATACTTTAGTATCAGTTTCACCGAGCGGGAGGCGCGACCTTCCCATTATGTTCACACAGCAAGGTTAAATATTAACATATTGCATTATCAACAATGTTAAGCAGCGTTTGCGTGCGTCTGTGTCCGGGTGGGACCTCTCGCTCTTTTCCACAAGCTGTGTTTAAAAAACAGTATGATCAAACATCTGAGCAGCTAATTAAAGATAATTTGTTCTTAATGAGGCAGAAACAGTAGCAGAACTCAGTCTAATGGGGGCCCAAACGTGAAAGTCATGTAAAAGCGTGCCTCCTCTCTCACCGGCTCGTTCTCATGGTTGTAAAACAGCTGCTTTACACCCAGAGCACAATGTGTGTACACTAGGAGCGGTTAATGAAAACCACCTCAACGCTACTTAGTCAAATTTGAGCTATAAAAATGTCACTGGGAGAATAATTCCTTGCAGCATTTAAAATAACTGTTTTCAAGGCAAACTAATCCTTATGAGAGGTCATTTTACAGAGGGTTAGCAGCAGCACATTTGTCTGAAAGAAAAGAACAGTAAAGGAAAATGACACCAATCTACGGCGGTGGAAAATGGATGACATTTGATCCTATTTCCCTCCCTGTCCCTCATTGCTGCCTGCCGTGTTCCCAGAATGCTGTTGCATTCCGATTCCGAGAGCGCCGTTCACTCAACGACATGAGTGATTTCTAAATTCTAATGGCCACTTAAGTGGAATCTGCAGCTTCCTTCCTCAGTCCACCATGGGTTGTTGGCAGTTTTGCCATAATTCTTCCTTCGTCTGTCATGTCTCCCTTTTCCAACTATCCAATAGAAACAGTTCATCAAGTAAGTCCTTCAAGTAGAGGGTTTAGCCTAAAGCAGGAGAACATCATGATGCAAGAGGAATATGGCAACTGCCCGATGGCACTAGAGTTGCTGCTACCATTTCGGGGTATACCCCTCCACACATCGACTCACTGTGTTTAAACCACAGACTCACAAATTGCAGATTGACCATGCCTAATTAGAATCTGTCTAAACCACATCTGCTACAACATTAGCTACATATACACTGAGTGCAGAAAATATTATGAACAACTGCTCTTTCCATGACATAGACTAACCACGTAAATCCAAATGAACGCTATGATCCCTTATTGATGTCACCTGTTAAATCCAATTTAAATCAGTGTAGATGAAGGGGAGGAGAGGTTAAAGAAGGATTTTTAATTGAGAAGCGGATTGTGTATGTGTGCCATTCAGAGAGTGGATGGGCAAGACAGAAGATTTAAGTGCCTTTGAACGGGGTATGGTAGTAGGTGACAGAAGTACACAGGTTTGTGTCAAGAACAGCAATGCTGCTGTGTTTTTCATGCTCAACCATTTCCCGTGTGTATCAAGAATGGTCCATGACCCAAAGGCCATCTAGCCAACTTCACACAACTGTGGGAAGCATTGGAGTCAACATGGGCCAGCATCCCTGTGGAACACTAGACACTTTGTAGAGTGCCCTGATGAATTAAAACTGTTCTGAGGGCAAAGGGGGAGAGGGGTGCAACTCAATATTAGGAAGGTGTTCTTAATGTTTTGTACACTCAGTGTACAAAGAGGGCTTCCTATCTATCTGTGGCTACATCCCAAATGGGGCACTCTGTTCCCTATATAGACCTAGTGTACTACTTTTGGGCACTACCCATAGGGCTCTGGTCCGAAGTAGTGCACTTCGTAGGTAATAATCCAATTTGGGATTCAGACAGTGGCCGTGTCCGAATACCCGTAATTGCATTCTAAATAATAGGCTGATTGTGTGTGCCTAAATGCAAGGCGTTATAATGTGTGAACTTTCTGAAATTCAGTATGCAATCAAATTTGTACTTTTCATCTAGTAGAATTCACTTCCTGCTATTGAGGAAGAGAATTGTCTTTTTACTAAACAGTACATTCTAAATGGTATGTAATAAGATTAGCACACAGTTTTAGAAAGTAGTCGGCAAGACTAACTATGACATGGCCAGTGTGTTCGAGAGGATCAGTTTCAGCAAGGCGCAGAATAATCACTAAGCTTGATCACATAATGAGTAGTTATGTGGGATGCAAGGTGATCTAGAGCAGTTATTCTGCACAGTCCGACTGCCATGTAGTGAGACCTCAAACATGCACATTGTGTCAAGTGGACAAAGGCTCTCTAGGAGTCTAGGTAACTGAAATATGGTGAATGTGTAACCAGGTCAGCCAAGTTCAGCCCAGTTTGGCACAGTCATATAAAAAAATGAAAAAAGTGTATGAACTTACCGCTGCTCCCACAGTCTGCACAGGAGAGAAGCTGCTCTGGCCTCTTGTCCCGATTGGACTCTTTCGTTCCCAAACAGAAACTGCATATTGGGATGGGGTCAGCGCGTAGCTGGGGAGAGAAACAGAAACTGCATATTGGGATGTGGTCAGGGCAAGCTGGGGCGAGAAACAAAATGTATATTGGGATGGGGTCAGGGCAAGCTGGGGAGAGAAACATAGCAAGTGTTCAAAAACATAAGAGGCATAGTGGATTAGCTATGTATGTACTGTTTGTGATGTAAATATGGGAATAATATCGGTATTCTGGTATGCTTTATGACACAAACAATTTCATTATGGATACAAATACAGTTATCATTATTAATTTTACCTTTATTTAACTAGGCAAGTCAGTTAAGAACAAATTCTTATTTTCAATAAACCTCCAGTCCTGTAAATTGCTACAGATATGCATAACACTCATCTATTCCTGTTTGTCTTGGAGTCTACTGACTGAAGAGCATGCTTTTAGGGGATTATTGAAACAGAGAATATATTCAAACAGATGCAATGATATGCAGATACATGAATAAGTAAACACAAGGCTTAGCCATCAAAGCTCTGTGAATGATGGGAATTAGTGACATAATAGTCCGTCCCCCTGACATGAGTTCTCAACAACTAAAACACAATTAGCTTATTATGAACACTTACTGCCCACAGGAGGTACTCTACCGTAATACATGTGAAAAATTGCCCTTCTTTATCCATTAAATCTGAAAGGGGATGTGATAATCAGTTAAGGGGCTTAATCCACTTGAGAAAGCTTTACACTACAATTAGACAGGATTAGCCAGCATGTAATCAAATTACCTTAATAATGTTAATGAATCATAATAAATGATTCAAATACATTGTATAGTGCCGGGACGATACCAGTATCACAATATTTTTTCCATGGCAAGAAGTAGAACCCAAAGCAGACATCACTCTTTGGCCCTTTAACCTGCTGTATGTAAAATATTGTGAGCTATAAACATAATGTTAATTTCCAACATTAGGGCTGTTATCCTGAAGAAGTTAAATTCGCTTTGTGTTTCGTTTCCTTGCTAGGATACTAACGAGTATCGCAATACTGGTATCGTCCTGGCCCTAACATTGTAGTTGCTCTCCCTCTCTCCATGTTTCAGAATCAGCAGTAGAAAGGTTAACACTCACTTAAGGGCTTAAAATGACGTACAAAAGTAGTAAAATATCAGCTTTAAGGTTTAAGAGGACTTAGCACTGATCACTTAGAACTATTGACAGGCAGATCTAACTACCAGTATGGCCAGTAGGAAGGTAAACATTGTGCCTATACCCATCTGTTCTATAGCCTGCAACATATTCAAAACACTTTCAAATCAAATTGTATTTGTCACATACACATGGTTAGCAGATGTTAATGTGAGTGTAGCGAAATGCTTGTGCTTCTAGTTCCGACAATGCAGTAATAACCAACAAGTAATCTAACTAACAATTCCAAAACTAATTTCTTATACACAGTGTAAGGGGATAAAGAATATGTACATAAAGATATGAATGAGTGATGGTGCAGAGCAGCATAGGCAAGATACAGTAGATGGTATCGAGTACAGTATACACATATGAGATGAGTATGTAAACAAAGTTGCATAGTTAAAGTGGCTAGTGATACATGTATTACATAAGGATGCAGTAGATGATATAGAGTACAGTATATACGTATACATATGAGATGAATAATATAGGGTATGTAAACATTATATTAGGTAGCATTGTTTAAAGTGGCTACTTTCTTCTGCTCAGTATCGAACACTATGAAATGACTTTCTTATTGAACCCAATGTACTCAACCACCTTGAAAACAGCACCACCACATAACACAGAAACTAACAGCAGACGAGCCCATGTTTAGTTTGAAGGTAAACGGCCATGTGTAGCTCAGTTGGTATTGCGACACTTGCAACAAGGTCATGGGTTATTTTCCCGCAGGGATCACATAACCTACACATGCTAAAAACACATGCGCTCTCTATGCTGTTAATCACTTTGGATAAAAACATCTGCTAAGGGTCATAGGTTATATATTACTATATGGTGTGTTCCTACTCTTCTATACAACGAACATATTCAAAAAAAAATTGTTCAGTAGACCTATGAAATGTTATTCGGTTCAATCATTTCATGACCATCATAAAGCAACCACCAAAAATGACACCACGTAACACAGCGTCTCACACACTTCTCAGGCAGCATAACACAGTGTCATACATGCATCACACACACACACTCCTCAGGCAGCATAACACAGCAGGAAGGATGTTCTTAAGGGAAAATAACACAGGGTATGACAATAAATAACAAACCTCATCAGTTCACACACAAACGACTCATCAACTGACTGCGGAGGTTTTGGGAAGAAAGGGGACTCTGGGGAGATGCTCATAATTAGTTTCTACTGAGCCAGAGGCAGGCAGATTATCATCATGACCTCAACACAGCCCGTTTGAACGCAATATCCATCGGCCCTGACGTGACCCCTCCGTGACCTGCAGATGCAATCTGGGTGTTGAGAAGAGTCCGATGTCACGTTATCTTGAGATAGAAATGCCTAGTATGTAGAACAATCATGCCTCTCTGACATATTAGATACTGAATCATGTCCGCTCTATGCATGCCATTTCTAACTTCACCATTACCGAATGTGCCCCAGGTAGATTTTAGGGCTAGCCACAGTCACATTTAGTTGTTTACATTTTAGTAATTTATCAGACGCTCTTACCCAGAGCAACTTACAGGAGATATTAGGGGTTAAGTGTCTTGCTCAAGGGCACATCAGATTTTTCACCTAGTCAGCCTGGGCTTTTGAAACCAGCAACCTTTCAGTTCGTGGCCCAATACCCGCTAGGCTACCTGCTGCCATTCCAAAATACAGGAAGTGGAAAAGTAAAACAGGGATATGATGCATCTGTGGGATTTGGTCATTGTTCTTGGCTGGTGTTATAGCCTATCAATTGAATAATATAATGAGAGAAAGCCATTTACAGATACATCAGTGACTCCTCCATTTCCAAAATCTTCCAGGTCAATAGAGTGGCTGTGCAACCGGTGGAATCAGATTGTCTGTCTATGTAAAGACAGCCACTCTTGAATGAATGCTACAGAGATGATTCATTTTTGTAAGATAGGCTACACCTCACTTTTAACATCTCTTCAACAGCGTATAATTTACTTGGCAGATGCTTTTATCCAAAGTGACTAAGAATACAGTACAGGGAGTGCATACATATGTAGTATGAGTATCAATACAGACAAGAATTGAACCCACAACCTTGGCTAGATGCGGCATTATGTCATTGTGATCATTAATGGGTCACAAAAAGTAGAAACAGGAAGAAGCTCTATCAAACAGGATTTAAAAAAATAAATCTGTCCTTTAAAAACGTCTAAATAGCAGAGCCATCTGTCTTTAGTACGTAGGCCTATCTAGCCTGTTCCTTTTGCACTTGATCACAATATATTCCATCACAAAAACTACAGAATCCACCTAATCTACAAATGAAGATTCATCTTTGTGAAAGGCTCAAGCTGTTTGGAACAACTGTGTTCAAACGACTTCTAAAATCAGCAGAGCAGTCTTTCTCTAGTAGGCTAAAGTATCTAAATAAGCTGCTCTTTTTGTACTTGATCAAACAATCACCAACCTAGGCTACTTTGTATCCCCCAAATAAAAATTTAACTGGATGTGAAATCTTCATCTGCAGTGATGCTATAGTAAAATGGTTACTTAGCGCCCGGCTTATCATCGTGATAACCATGCAATTGGTCTGTGGGACTAGGGCTGGAACAATTACCTTAGTTATGAAGACTCATGAAAATAAAATAACCATCATACATTTTTTTGTAATGTAATTTTATTACATTTTTGGGGTGGAACAACTGCTGACTGAAGAGGGGACGGCCAGGCATTCATGCAATTGAGTCCGTTTCTGCTGCAACATGGACTCTTAATGTGATGGAACTTTGTTGTTGAAGCAAACAAGCCTTTGGTTGCGAGACAGCGCCACCACAATGCAGCAGCACACATAGAAATATAATTAATAGAATGGTTCCTCTAACCCTGGCAACTTGACTGGTAAACTCATTGGTACACTCACAAGGGTTTCCTGGTATTGTGATGCAATAATTTCTATAGTAATGTAGAATGTCAATTAAAATTATGTTAACTGACATGGCTCATGCAATGGACTGCATTTTTTGTGATGTCAGTTGAATCAACAAATTCAGCACATTGATGGGTACACTTGCAATGGCCGCCAGTCCACCAATTATGCCGTCATTGACTTGAATGGGGATGCCCATTCTATTCATTCCATTTCTACGGCAGCACATGCAGTCAGGAGCAGAGGAAGAGAAAATGTGTTTTGTTTTACTATTCGAACGGTTATTATGATGACTGCAAACAAATGGCTGGCCAACTATCATCATCCAAACTTCCATGACCATCACAGCCCTATACATGACCTGCATGAAAAGGGCATTATTCCAATAAAATGGGATTAGCTTTTATTACATCAAATCGGTAAGCTGAGCATATGAGTAGAAACAAAGGTTCAGGCTGCTGCACAGTCACTATGGAAGATCTAGTCTACAGCGCCTGGTTAAATTGTCTTTAAGAGGATTTTTATACTCTCTCCATGGTTAAAAAGTAATGAGAAACAGATGTCAATGTAAAAAATATATTAAAAAAATGTAAAAGTGTGCTTCATTTACTATCATCCCAAATCGAAATATTTCATTATCTTGACTAATTCTTTATATTTTACGCTAATTTTTCCTATGGATAGCTGAACGTGTTACTACATTAGAAATGTTCACCACACAAAAATATGAAATACATCCTTTTTACATCCTCAGATTGGTGATGTTAGTATTAAAAGTCTATAGTCATCACGATCTCACAAAATCGATTGCTTAAAACAGATGAATATCTTTCGTTTAATACCGGTGTTGTCGTCATATGTGGCAGTCGGTAGTATACTATTCCCCCTCTCTCCTCCCATAAATGACTCTGGCCTCAAATAAATTAATGGATTTGAGGCTTAAACTATAATTCAAATGAAAGCCAATCCCTGAAGTAATTTAGAAACCGATGTGAGGTGGTGGTTCATTGGAATTATCCAGTCAAAAAGTGTTGTTTCCGTATCGGCTATCGACCGATATAATGGTCTCACAAAGCTATAAGTTGACATGGCAACTACAGGTTATTGTTGATCGACTGGTAAATGTAGTACACCCAAGTTATTGGAGGTGTCTTTTAGAAGAGAACGGTACATGTAGTGTCAGCGAATTGTGAGTGAATCATTTGGGCACAATATTGATTAAGGTAGAACAAGCTAATCAATTGCAGCTCCGAGTGGACCCTTGGCAAATGTATGTGCATTTGCAGTTCATAAAAAGTTATAATTTAGGAAAATAAAAGTAATCTGAACACAAGACTGACATGTGTAAAGAGCAATTTTTGTATTCAAAATATTACAACCTACTTCAGCATATTGCCAATGAACCAGTGTTGAGACACTGGCCTATAAATCAAAACAGGAAACAGCAACAGTATAATTTTCTACTTAGAAATTATTTTAACAATTCTTATGTGAATCTACTTAATTAGATAAGAACCACTGAATTAGCCCAGAAAACATGCTGATGTAGTAAGCTATTGATTTTGATGATATTAGTGCAATTGTGAAATGATAGGTGCAGTGTATGTGTAGTTGATATAGTCAAGTTTCACAACTTACACAGCAGTTCAAAAATGTATAAAGCAAAAACCCTATGTGGCTAGCCTAGTCTGGGCTGGCCATCAGATATTTTATGCAGTAGGGAACAGCCTCCGATTGGTGATTGAACAGAAAAATAAAAACCCTTAAAAGTAGTACTCATCTGAAAAAAAAGAGAACGAACACACAGCTAAAGAGGAGAAGATGTTACTGATTGACTAGGGGATACCAAATTAAGTACATTAGAGGAAATTACTGTGCTTTAAAAAGGCACAGTTGTGTTCCATGAGGGGGGTGGGGTTCTATTAGAAGACTGCTGTTCTAGAAGCCAGGCAGAGAGCTGTGCTGAAGAACATATTACATAACAGTAAGGGGAGAGAAGAAAAATCCTTGCCTTTGTTGCAGCCAAACTCACTTTAGAATCTAATAAACTTTGACCCAAGACTGCTCTTTTCCAAGACTCATTTCCAATACCGACTAGTTATGCTTTGTTACTCGCTAATGTCAAGGACTAGAAAGAAGTCATCCTTTCGAGTAAACTAAAAGAACTTAAGGATGTCACCACCAAATAGCATAGGAGCTGAGTGTAATTGAAAGACTCCAAACTTATACAGAAAAGGGACAAGAATTCTTATGAGGATAGATTTCTTGGTAATGACAAGCTTTTTATTACAGGAGGACAGTGTCTTAAAACAGAACTGTTTCACTTTGGTCCGACCGCAAACTCAAACTTGTGGCTGTATAGTCAACGGTGTTATTTCCTGATATTCATAATGAAACTGAAGGGTAGATAATGTCTCCAATAGTGAAAATGCCAATATAGAATGGTATACTGTAGACCTACACCATTTAAAGTGGTAAATTACCAAATTATTAACATAAACTAATCATTTCCATAACTTGGAGAGAAAACATGTTAACGCAACGTTATACTCCCAAAGCCCTAGACTTTCATTTTGACCTTCTACACAAAAGGGGGGAAAACTTATGGCAACAGTAATAGTAACCTTCCAATGCCTTGGCCTTCACTGTAAAGTCCTTTTCATTTGTCAAGTACAAAACTGCTGTCAATACAGTATTGTTCACGTGCAGCATGAGTTAGTGCTGAGTGATGGAGCCACAATCTCTGCAGAGTGAAAAACACATCTCATGCATCATGGTCAAGAGAAAACAATGAAGGCTAAGAGTTTTTAGTGGCCCTATATCAAGCCATACAGTCACATCCAAAATTATTTTACAGCGTTTCCCTTACATGCATTAGTAGAGGCGCAATGCAGCTGCTAAATTGTGGTTGCCACTTAAAAATAGATGCATACGGTACCAAAAGTTCGGACATCTACTCATTCAAGGGTTTTTCTTTATTTTTACTATTTTCTAAATGTAGAATAATAATGAAGAAGTCACAACTATGAAATAGCACATATGGAACCATGTAGTAACCAAAAAATGTTAAACAAATCAAAATATATTTTATATTTGAGATTCTACAAAAGGAGCCACCCTCGGCCTTGATGACAGCTTTACACACTCTTGCCATTCTCTCAAACAGCTTCATGAGGATGTCACCTGGAATGAATTTCAATTAACAGGTGTACCTTGTTAAAAATTAATTTGTGTAATTGTTTTCCTTCTTAATGCGTTTGACCCAATTAGTTGTGTGTGACAAGGTATTTTTTATTCTACCTTTATTTAACCAGGTAGGCAAGTTGAGAACAATTGCAACTGCGACCTGCCCAAGATAAAGCATAGCAATTCGACATATACAACAGAGTTACACATGGAATAAATAAAACAGTCAATAATACAGTAGAACAAAAGAAAACAAAAAGTCTATATACAGTGAGTGCAAATGAAGTAAGAGAAGGGAGTTCAGGCAATAAATAGGCCATGGTGGCAAAGTGATATCAATATAGCAATTAAACACTGGAATGGTAGTTGTGCAGAAGATGAATGTGCAAGTAGAGTTACTGGGGTGCAAAGGAGCAAGATAAATAAAATACTGTATGGGGATGAGGTAGGTAGGTAGATAGATGGGCTGTTTACAGATGCGCTATGTATAGGTGCAGTGATCTGTGAGCTGCTCTGACAGCTGGTGCTTAAAGCTAGTGAGGGAGACATGAGTCTCCAGCTTCAAAGATTTTTGCAGTTCGTTCCAGTCATTGGCAGCAGAGAACTGTAAGGAAAGACGACCAAAGGAGGAATTGGCTTTGGGGGTGACCAGTGAGATATACCTGCTGGAGCGCGTGCTGCTATGGTGACCAGTGAGCTGAGATAAGGTGGGGCTTTACCTAGCAGAGACTTGTAGATGACCTGGAGCCAGTGGGTTTGGCGACAAGTATGAAGCGAGGGCCAACCAATGAGAGCGTACAGGTCGCAATGGTGGGTAGTGTATGGGGCTTTGGTGACAAAACGGATGGCACTGTGATAGACTGCATCCAGTTTGTTGAGTAGAGTGTTGGAGGCTATTTTATAGATGACGTCGCCGAAGTCAGTGGTCAGTTTTACCAGGGTATGTTTGGCAGCATGAGTGAACAATGCTTTGTTGTGATATTGGAAGCCAATTCTAGATGCAATTTTTTATTGGAGATGTTTAATGTGAGTCTGAAGGAGAGTTTACAGTCTAACCAGACACCTAGGTATTTGTAGTTGTCCACGTATTCTAAGTCGGAGCCATCCAGAGTAGTGATGCTTGCGTTTAAGGCCACTTAAGGAGAGTTGTATGGCATTGAAGCTTGTCTGGAGGTTAGCTAACACAGAGTCCAAAGAGGGGCCAGAGTATATAGAATGGTGTTGTCTGCGTGGTGGTGTACCAGAGAATCACCAGCAGCAAGAGCAACATCATTGATGTATACAGAGTCTGCCCGAGGATTGAAGGTAGGGGTGGTATACAGAAGATAGCCCTATTTGGTAAAAGACCATGTCCATATTATGGCAAGAACAGCTCAAATAAGCAAAGAGAAACGACAGTCCATCATTACTTTAAAACATGAAGGTCAGTTCATCTGTAAAATTTGAAGAACTTTTAAAGTTTCTTCAAGTGCAGTAGCAAAAACCATCAAGCGCCATGTTGAAACTGGCTCTCATGAGGACCACCACAGGAAAGGATGACAGTTACCTCTGTTGCAGAGGATAAGTTCATTAGAGTTAACTGCATCTCAGATTGCAGCCCAAATAAATGCTTCAGCGTTCAAGTAACAGACGTCACAACATCAACTGATTCACGCAGACCATGAAGGCCAGCATGAATCAGGCCTTCATGGTCGAATTGCTGCAAAGAAACCACTACTAAAAGGACACAAATAAAAAGAAGAAACTTGCTTGGGACAAGAAACACAAGCAATGGACATTAGACCGGTGGAAATCTGTCCTTTGGTTTGATGAGTCCAATTTTGAGATTCTTGGTTCACACCGCCGTGTCTTTGTAAAACGCAAAATAAGTGAACGGATGATCTCTGCATATGTGGTTCCCACCATGAAGCATGGAGGTGGCGGCGTGATGGTGCTTTACTTGTGACACGGTCAGTAATTTATTTAGAATTCAAGGCACACTTAACCAGCATGGCTACCACAGCATTCTGCAGCGATAAGCTGTCCCAGCTTTTATTTTATATGACAGGACAATGACCCAACACACCTCCAGGCTTGTGTACGGGCCATTTGACCAAGAAGGAGAGAGATGGAGTGCTGCATCAGATGAACTGGTCTCCACAATCACCCGAACGCAACCCAATTGAGATGGTTTGGGATGAGTTGAAACGCAGAGTGAAGGAAAAGCAGCCAACAAGTGCTCAGAAGATGTGGGAACTCCTTCAAGACTGTTGGAAAAGCATTCCAGGTGAAGCTGGTTGAGAGAATGCCAAGAGTGTGTGAAGCTGTAAGTGTGTGAAGCTTCAAACATTTTACTTTGAATCTTCATCCTAGGCTGAGTTCCTGAGCAGGTTAACATCAAGGATCTCTGTACTTATTTCCCTTTATCCTGACTAGTCTCCCCCTGCCGCTGAAAAACATCCCCATAGCATGATGCTGCCACAATCATGCTTCACCGTAGGGATGGTGCCAGGTTTTCTCCAGACGTGACGCTTGGCATTCCGGCCAAATAGTTCACTCTTGGTTTCATCACACCAGAGAATCTTGTTTCTCATGGTCTGAGTCCATGGACTGTCATGTGCATTTTAAAGAGGAGTGGCTTCCATCTGACCACTCTACCATAAAGGTATGATTGGTGGAGTGCTGCAGAGATGGGATAACCTTCCAGAAGGACAACCATCTCCACAGAGGAACTCTGGGGTTCTTGGTCACCTCCCTGACCAAGGTCCTCTCCCTGACCAAGGTCCTCTCCCCCAATTGAGCAGTTGGGCCAGGTGGCCAGCTGTAGGAAGAGTCTTGTTGGTTCCAAACGTCTTCCATTTAAGAATGACAGAGGCCTGTTTTCTTGGGAACCTTCAATGCTGCAGAAATGTTTTTGGTACCCTTCCCCAGATCTGTGCCTTGAAACATTCTTGTCTCAGACTTCTACGGACAAATCCTTCGAATGGCTTGGTTTTTGCTCTGACATGCACTGTCACCTATGGGACCTTATATAGACAGGTGTGTGCCTTTCCAAATCATGTCCAATCTATTGAAATGTACCACAGGTGGACTCAAATCAAGTTGTAGAAACATCGCAAGGATGATCAATTGAAATAGGATGCACCTGAGCTCAATTTCAAGTCTCATACCAAAGGGCCTGAATATGCATGTAAATAAGGTGTCTTTATTTTTTAATACATTTGCTCAGAAAAAAAATCTAAAAACCTGTTTTTGCTTTGTCATTATGGGGTATTGTGTGTAGATTGATGAGGATTATTTATTTATTTTAATTCATTTTAGAATAAGGCCGTAACATAACAAAATGTGCAAAAAGGTAAGGGGTCTGAGACTTTCCAAATGCATTGTACATATGCTCCAGGAAGACCTCCAACACCCCCCATGCAGGAAGACCCCTGCTAGACCCCATTCAGCCTCGGTCCGATAACTGCCACAGCTGCTGAAAAAAAAATCTTCTTATAAAATCAGCTGGTGAAAAAAATCTTATATTAATATAATTGCTCAGAGAACAATGTTGGTTAACAAGTAAATAAAAATAATTATTGGCAACCCTAAAGATTCAAATCAAACTAAATTAAATCTGCATTAAAACATTCTACTTTTTAAATGTAATTTTATGGAACAGTATTGTGGCCTTCCACAGCTAAATTCCCTTTGTCATCCATCACCATGTGGAATGCCAAAAATGTATGGAACTGGTTGACTTTCAAAAAAGCAGGCAATGCGTAGAAAACCCCCAAATATAGCACATACCACTATTAGAGCAATTATTACACATTTAAAACCACTGGAACAGTGGTAAATGTGCCTGGTAGAGGGTGCATTTGTATCTTGTCCCCATTCAGTGAGGAAGATGATTTGGGAGGCAAAGAAAAGTCCAAAGGCTACAGTTGGAAAATTACAGAACTTGGTTGCATCTTGGGGTCACCAATTCTCCAAATCTACAATTAAACGTCACTTCCATGCCAATAGGCTATTTGGAAGGGTTGCCATAAAAAATCCATTATTGAGAGTAACCAACACATGTAAACGCCTGGAGTTTGTTAAACGGCATTGGCAGTTGTACTGGAACGGGGTGGTATGGTCAGATGAGCCGAAAATAGAGGTCTTTGGTCATGCACACCAGCGGTAGGTTTGGCGTCGAAAGAAGGATGCATATGCAGACAACCTCATACCTACTGTAAAATATGGTGGTGGATCTTTGATGTTATGGGGCTGTTTTGCTTGCACTGGGCCTGGGGTCCTTGTTAAGGTCAACGGCATCATCAACTGTACTAGGACATTTTAGCCAAAAACCTGGTTGCATCTGCCCGGAGGCTAAAACTTGGCCGCAATTGGATGTTCCAGCAAGACAATGACCCCAAGCACACACCAAAATATACAAAGAAATGGATAACTGACCACAAAAAAAATAAATAAACATTTTGCAATGGCCCTCTCAGTCTCCGGACTTGAACCCCATTGAAAACCTGTGGTTTCAATTGAGGAGGGCAGTCCATAAGCGCAGGCCAAATTATATATATCAAGGATCTGGAAAGATTCTGCACAAAGGAATGGTCTAAGATCCCTCCCAATGTGTTATCCAATCTCATAAAACATTATAGAAAAAGGCTCAGTGTCATCCTAGCAAGGGGAGGGTGCTGGTGTATTGAAAACAGGGGTGTTGATAATTTTGTCACCTATCATTTTTAGATTTGTATTATTTGTTAAACATATTTGAGCCATTGTATTTGTATAAAATAATTGACCCACAAAATTATAAACACACACAACCCTGTGTTCTCAAAGACAAATAACTTTAAAGCTACTGTACGTTATTTACTCTGTCTATAATAACATAGCCCATCTATTCTGCCAAACAAATGCAAAAATGGCCAATTGGTTACGAAGTATTTTCCTGAGCAGAGGAAATGTCAACAAGGCCTAGTAGTTTTCTCAAGTACACACTGAACTAGTTAGGAGATCTACTGAGTAGCTGTGTTTCCAAGAAGCAATATTATATCACAACAGCTTGATTTAAGCCCACAAGAGCTCTGCTATTCATCACAAAAATGTCAGCTATCATCCAATTGCATTCCTCAAGTGCAACATCATCACCCAGTGCTTGAAGCCGATTAGGCATGATCAGTGAAAGCATCAAGTCCTTAACCAAATGAGACGGAATATTCCAAAATGAGACATATTGGTCAAACAACAAACTAGTGTTTATTTTGCCAGCTAAAGGAATAATATATGCCATTTAGCAGATGCTTTTTACCAAAGAAGGGGATATATTATCGACATAAGAGATAACCTGAAAAGGATTCAGAGGCTATGAGTAGCATACTGTACCTAGTGAAAGAAGCCTTGGAATACACAGTATTATCAGCAGGCTACTATAATCAGAGAAATATACAGAACCTAATATCAGTATACCGTACCTGGTCGCTCTCATGTGGAAGAAGTGTGACACACTGAAGAGCCAATGGGGAAGCACCTGGACACCTCTGGCTCCTCCCCTCCACTCCACTACCCCCCTGGTTTAACCTGTAGAGTGGGCCGTTCTTCTCCAGCCGGCCGTTGTTGACTGCCCGTTTGGCAGACAGTCGTAACCTCTGCTGAAACCCCGGGTTGTCCAGGACGTGTGATAGATCATCCTGGTTCCTTAGGTACCTCTGGATGTTCTTCAGAGAGGAACCGTGGTTATCATCCAAACCCTCGATGGCCCTCCTCAGAATTTTATTCCAGTCAACGTGGCGAAGTTCACTGGGATTCCATATAGATCCTTTAGACAATGGGACAGAGAGGTTTGCACTAACAGGTTTGAGCGATGTTGTTGATGAAGATACTCCTCTCCCAGGGTGCTCAGGGTCTTTGTATGACACGCTCCCCTTATTGGTGACTTTGAGAATGGAACCATCGTGAACACTTAACTCCAACTGCTCCAGAACGGTCCTCTTGTCCAATCTGTGTAAGGTAGCCACCGCATGACAAATCCGCTCCTCGGAAGGCCTCTGTTTTTGCCTTTTAATTTTCTGTATTGCTTCTAGAATCCACTCCGTATACAGAGGGTTAGCAAGTTCCACCATGGTTAAACAATGAGATTTAGGAAAAAGTGATCCATAGAGAATATCCCTTGTTGTTGTGAAACATTTGATACATCCAACACATCTTGAAGGTCAAAAAGTAATGTTCCACCTCGGCATCAATACATTCCTGCTGTAAATCCTCATCCAAGGTAGACGCTCACATGTAACCTCACAAAATAAGATGAAAGTAGCTAGATAGTAAATTCCTCGAAGGTTGGGACAGTTACCGACCGACCTGGAACACGATTCCTTCGAATGACGTAAGTTCCTTCAAGATCCAACTGATAACTTAAAAAGAAAAAACACAGATAGTCATAAACAGTCAAATACGATCACAAGCCAAAAATATGCAATACTGTACCCTAACAATAACAGAATTTCAATATATTTGTTTCACCCAGCACCTTTGCTGAGTCTCAAGTACTAGTAGCCCATGGTCACATTAGACAAACATATTGTTTTGATTACTGGTAGTGAATTGTGAGGGATCGGCCTAGTATACGCTTTACACATTGGGCCATGACCAATTTAAGTGTTTTTGGATTAGTAGGCTAGGCTATATTCTGAGACCTCACCATAACATTTACTGAAAAGCAGACCAAGACAACATGAAATGAAGGTCAACAACACTCAAGAGAAACAGATGGATTATAAAAGCAGTTCAGACGGATTGAAGATGATTCTAGGTAGGTTAGGGATAGGCTAATGTTACTTAATCCGTAGTCGGAGTCTGATACTATAATCCACCGATTGACCTAACCTCACGCAATAGTTTGTGGTAAAATAATGATCAAGATGAATTTGTCATGACACTGACTACAGTCATAACAACAAGGGAGATTAAATGTAACCTGTTAAATATATGTTAAAACACCTATCAAAATTACTTGTGATATGTGTTATTTTTTTGTTGATAGTTAAATGCTTCATTGTAACATCACCAGTTGACCAAACTAAACTACTCAGTGTTTCTAAATCAGCTACAATGTAGAACAAGAAGGGCAATGGAGTTTGACTTCTTGCACGCGAGTTTGACAGCTTGTATGCGTAACGAGTGATAAACAAGGATTTGTTCATTTTAGCAGTCGGCGCGAGCTTGAATGTTAGCCGCACACGATCAATTCATATTGTTGCACTTTTTGACAGCTGCGGAGGGATGGTTACCGGAAATTTATGACGGCAATTTATGTTCAAACTAACATGAGACGCTTACGAACAGGAAGATAATATGTAACTAACCTTGCTTGTATCAGTTGAGTTGTAGGAAAAAACATTGCTGCCTGCATTAATGACGTGACCTAAACAGTCGCCATTTTGTTACAATGTTGTAGTTTACATAAATCCGACATGACGCTGATTACAATCCAATGGAGTCTCATTAAACCTTACCTACACTAATGTGCCCTCCCTAGCAACTTTAATATTGGCTGTAAAGGCAAGATACGATTTCTGGTTTGATAAAGTACATGTCAATCATTATATATGAGCTCACTTTAGAAGGGACTGCGTTGGCTGCTTGATCTGTCACTACACTCAATTGAACCGCCTCTTAAGGTGTCTTCTCGTATCATGGATTGATGTTATATTTACCCTAAGCACTTATCGTTTGACTGAATAAGTTGGTGCACTATAAAGACAATATAATATAGCTTTTGTATCTCAATTAGATTGTCATTCATTAACATAAATGTTACCACAGGTCAGTGGTTAAATTAAGGATTTCTGGTTAAACTATATCCTGTGTCAAACGACAGCCCACCTTTACTACGACTCCTCCTTGAAACAATTGGTTACACTTCAAAATGATTTGGATCATTTTAGACTTTAATTGGTTGTTTGTTAAATCCATCATTTATTTGCAAAAAAAAACGGCGAAGACTTGACTGCTGATTTAAAGCAGCAAGTTTTAAAAATGTTTGAAGGTGATGGGCTATTATCGTGCTATGGTTGTCCATGCTACCCGACACTTTTTTCCCCACAAACTGGTGTTCTCATTTTATTTTCCAATCTTGTGGAAATTCACTACAGCCTATTCCCAGAAGCACCGACAATTCACTGATTTCAGTTTTCACCAACTCATGTAGGCTACCAAACGTTTACGGGTGGGCTACATCATAATAAATAGGGCACACTATAAATAATCATTCAGGATTTCTTATCCATCAAGCGGTAGAATTTCTCTACATAGCACGAGTGCCTGCATGTGTTCGGCTACAGCGATCATCAACATTCTACCGTGTAAATTATGACAATACTTATCTGTATTATCTTGCACTGCATTTCCGACTAGAAAATAAACACACGGGGGGAGGGGGGGGGGGGGGATTCCACATAGCCTACAAACGGAGTAGTTGACCCGGGAAATCGGAGTAGCAGCATCTTCACTGTGCCTCAATAATAAATGTATTGCTACAGTTTCGCGATCCATCCATTTCTCACTCGACTCGCAGGTCCATTCTCGTTTACACATTATTAGTCAGTGATATACAGCCTCCTTGGAATGTAGACTAGATCGTTTACAAAATGTTCCGAACGACGCTGGGCAAGGAGGCAAAACAAATTACGCAAGTTTTATGCAAGGATGAACATGTAACCAGTGAGAGAAAAAGGCATCGGCTAGCTACCGTAAATATTTGCTGGTAGTTACCTCTTCAAGTTTTCTTTATCGGATACAGTCCTCTTCTTTATTAACACGATGACTGAAACGACGATCGGATATAAATAATCACACTCACAGCGGCACATCCATATGGGGGTTTCCTTGTATTTTTAATCTCTAAACGATTCGCTGAAGGCTCGCGCTGAGACAGAGAGGACCTGATAACAACTAATTGAAAGGTTAATCTACATAGCAGCCTGTGACAAAGTGGTACCTCCCTCCCCCTTCTTCTTCACTGTAGACATCCCTACTTCAGTCAGTGAAGTGGAGCAGACCGTCGCCCCTGTAGAGCAGTAGCGCTTCCCCAATGATCATAGCGGCAAATGTAATGTCACTTTCACTTTCCACATTAAAATGTCCCGGGATGTGCATGTGAAGTATACATTTTTTTTGCAACGCGTCTTGATGTCTTTATCCAGGGTTGTATTCTGCGAGTGGCATAATACTTGCACAGCTAGTGTACAAATTGACATTGGCATTAATTGCCGTTATTCGGAATAACTTCCTAGATTATGCAGCCAATTGGGCCACCTTGTTTCCAAGCATCTTCTGATCATAGAACCAGCTGGATAGGTATTTTTGCAGAGGGATTGTTAAATTGACCCAATCTTAATATAATGAAGACATCAAGTCCTTGAACATGATCATAACATAAAATCGTTATGAATAATGACACCTACAAAAAATTATATTGATATCATTTTAAAGGAAGACAGACAAGAAGACAAAGAATCATAGTCTATTAAATGGACACCAATAAATCAACAGTATGATTCAATCATATTATGGAAATTATCCATCAACAACCTCAAGATGTTACAGCTGCTGCCTACACTAATTTGGGTGTGAAATCCGTCCCTGCTCTTTCCTTCAATGCCCACATTAGTCACGTCTGTAAAACGTCATTCTTTCACCTGAATAACATCTCCCGCATAAGACCCGCTCTCCCCACATCTGACACAGAAAAACTAATCCATGCAATCATTTTATCCGGAATTGATTATGGAAACGCAGTTCTTGGTGGCCTAACCGCAGATTTATTTCATAAACTAGAGCTCAGCTAAAACAGTGCCTCAAGTATTCTAGCACAAACAAAATAACGTCTGCGCACATCACTTGCTGATCTCCATTGGTTGCATGTTCCTCAAGTAATTTAATGTAAAATCCTCCTCCTCGTTTACAATGCCCTAAATGGCATCGGACCCACCTACCTGTTAGACATTCTCTACCCCTATGAACCTCCATGCCCCCAGGACCAGGCTCTGCACAATGAGGGGTACATTTTTGTTGCAGCCCCAGACACCTAATTCAACTTGTCTAATAATCATCAAGCTCTCAATGAGTTCAATTAATTATTTTACCTCTATTTATCTAGGCAAGTCAGTGAAGAACAAATTCTTATTTTCAATGACAGCTTAGGAAAAGTGGGTTAACTGCCTTGGTCAGGGGTAGAACAACAGATTTGTACCTTGTCAGCTCGGGGATTCGAACTTGCAACCTTTCGGTGAACCCAACGCTCTAACCACTAGGCTACCCTGCTGCCCCGAATCAGGTGAATTTGTCTGGGGCTACAACAAAAATGTGTGCTGTTGGGGGTACTAGAGGACTGGAGTTGGGAAACTGATATAGTGTGCCATTTATGCGGCAGGGTGGCCTAGTGGTTAGAGTGTTGGACTAGTAACCGGAAGGTTGCAAGTTCAAATCCCCGAACTGGCAAGATACAAATCTGTCGTTCTGCCCCTGAACACTGTTCCTAGGAAAATAAGAATTTGTTCTTAACTGACTTGCCTAGTTAAATAAAGGTTAAAAAATAAATAAAATGGGATGTTTGCTGGAGCATGTGCCATCCACACAGTCTGACCATCCCCCCATCTTTCCTCTCAATCCTTGCCAACTGCCACCCAGTGCTGTTCAGCAACACTGCTGCCCATCTGCGGGGCAAAACACTGGTCTGGTCTGCTCTGGTGACATCCCCAGTCAGTCAATTCCCATCCCAAATGGCACACTATTCCCAATGTTGAGCACTACTTTTGACCAGGACCCTTTCGTTTTGTTCCAAATGGCACTCTATATAGTGCACTACTTTTGGCCAGGGCCCATAGGATCTCTCCCAAATTGCACCCTATTCCCTATATAGTGCTTTTGGGATGCAGACACACTGCTTTTGCTTTTCACGCATTCAAAGAAGGGATGGTGCTGATGAATGAGGGTAAATACCAGACATATGAATTGTGTTCTTTCTTTGAAAATATAACTCTCATATGATGAGCCCAAATTTGCCAACGACATATGTTCTTCTAGCAGCTCTGATCTAATTGAACTCTGTATATGTATAAATTAAGAACATTAGAAGTTGGTAGAATTCAGACTTGGGTATCGCACACCACAAGGGAGAAACAGGGGACCTTAACCAGTTAGTTGTTGAGACAGAGACAATGACACATCCGTAACATTTAAACTACTGTTCTTACACTTCAAAATTAAGTAAATCACGGTAGAAGTGTGGTTAACAGTTTTCCTTCTCGCGGTAAACTACGCTGCATTCCTCATTCTCATTACTTAATCATGGCTCCATATTTTTGTTTAAGTCCAAAATCGCATCTTATTCTCTATTTAGGGCACTACTTTTGACCAGTAGTGCACGAAATAGAGAATAGGGTGCCATTTGTCACGCATTCTTTGTGTTTGGGTTTTGCCATCTGTCAAGTTGAGAAGCAAATGAACCAGCTGCTACGGAGTGTGATCTCTGCCAATCAGAAATGTGGTCCTTTTCAAAGCGCATCTGTGTGAAACCTTAAAACGCTGATGAAAAAAGTGTCTCAAAGTTGTTAATAACATTTTGGCTAGAGCCTGTTTTCACCTAGATGCCCCTGATTAACATAAACGCATAAACCAAGCATCATTAAATGGATCTACAGCCCTTTGCATAAGAGGTGTTTGAATAGGATCACTCTTCACATTTAATGAGCCCAGAAATTAAAGGGAAAATATATGCAAACAGGTTGAGTTCTGTACTATTATTTATACACAATATGAAAATGGCATATTGCATAATGTGTTTTTGTATTTCAATTGTTCCGTTTCACAGTTATATGGGACATAGGCACATTTTGACCTCAGTCTAGGATAATAGTATAGGTTATAGGCTACAGTTTGTATATACTACTGTTAAAGGAGCAATGTAGTACTGGCTCATAACCTATTCCCTATATAGTGCACTACTTTTGACCAGAACCTTATTAGGGAGGCAAAAATAAATGGATAAAGGGTTTAAGAAAAATAGTCCCTGGTCAAAAGTAGTACATCACCTAGGGAATAGGGTGCCATTTGGCACATATCCCAATTTCTCTCAATCCCCATTATCCACTACTTGTGCCCCCCCCCCCCCCATGCCTGGAGGGAGGAAGGGACAGTCTGGGGCCTCTCGGTGATCCTTGTCTCCCCTATCCAACACCCGGCAACAGCACAGCTGGGTGTGGGAGGGGGGTATCAGCCAGCTGGGTGCAGGATCAGCCTAATTTCCAGGGCTCTCTAATGATCACCATGAAGAGGCACCTCTAATCCCATAATTGAGAGAAACGACCTCCATCAGCCGTGGAGCCATCATCCCAAATGGCACCTCAGTCCTTATATAGTGCACTACTCTTGACCAGGGCCCATAGGGAGACCATAGGGCTCTGGTCAAAAGTAGTGAACTATGTAGGAAATAGGGTGCCAATTTGGACGTATTTATAGAGATCCGGGAGTCTGGGAGAATCCAGTTAGAACCCTACGAGCCCCTTGGAGATTACCCAGCTCTCTGGTCTGTACAAGGACACCCAGGCTTGGGGCTGGATCTGGCCTGCCCTGGACCCCGTTTTGCTAATGATGGAGGTTTAGCTGTTTTCCCATCATGTTTTACAATACAGAAGTCAGGACCAAAAATAATTAGCTTGCTGCAAACACATCTAAATTCAGCAAACAAAAGAAAAGTCAATTTTTCAGGACGCTGTCTTCAAAGATAATTTGTAAATATCGAAATAACTTCACATATCTTCCTTGTAAAGGGTTTAAACACTGTTTCCCATGCTTGTTCAATGAACCATAAACAATTAATGAACATGCACCTGCTGAACGGTCGTTAAGACACTAACAGCTTTCAGACGGTAGGCAATTAAGGTCACAGTTCTGAAAACTTAGGACACTAAAGAGGCCTTTCTACTGACTCTGAAAAACACCAAAAGAAAGATGCCTAGGGTCCCTGCTCATCTGTGTGAACATGCCTTAGGCATGCTGCAAAGAGGCATGAGGACTGAAGATGTGGCCAGGGCAATACATTGCAATTTCCGTACTGTGAAACGCCTAAGACAGCGCTACAGGGAGACAGGATGGACAGCTGATCATCCTCGCAGTGGCAGACCACGTGTACTGAGAGAGGCTGGATTGAGGGCTTGTAGGCCTGTTGTAAGGCAGGTCCTCACCAGACATCACCGGCAACAACGTCGCCTATGGGCACAAACCCACAATCGCTGGACCAGACAGGACTGGCAAAAAGTGCTCTTCACGGTTTCACCAGGGGTGATGGTTGGATTTGCGTTTATCATCGAAGGAATGAGCGTTACCCCGAGGCCTGTACTCTGGAGCGGGATCGATTTGGTGGAAGGCCCGTCATGGTCTGGGGCAGTGTGTTACAGCATCATCGGACTGAGCTTGTTGTCATTGCAGGCAATCTCAACGCTGTGCGTTACAGGGAAGACATCCTCCTCCTTCATGTGGTACCTGACATGACCCTCCAGCATGACAATGCCACCAGCCATACTGCTCGTTCTGTGCGTGATTTCCTACAAGACAGGAATGTCAGTGTTCTGCCATGGCCAGCGAAGAGCCCGGATCTCAATCCCATTGAGCACATCTGGGACCTGTTGGATCGGAGGGTGAGGGATAGGGCCATTCCCCCCAGAAATGTCCGGGAACTTGCAGGTGCCTTAGTGGAAGAGTGGGGTAAATCTCACAGCAAGAACTGGCAAATCTGGTGCAGTCCATGAGGAGGAGATGCACTGCAGTACTTAATGCAGCTGGTGGCCACACCAGATACTGACTGTTACTTTTGATTTTGACCCCCCTTTGTTTCAGGGACACATTATTCCATTTCTGTTAGTCACATGTCTGTGGAACTTGTTCAGTTTATGTCTCAATTGTTTAATCTTGTTATGTTCATACAAATATTTACACATGTTAAGTTTGCTGAAAATAAATGCAGTTGACAGTGAGAGGATGTTTCTTTTTTGCTGAGTTTATAATCATCCATCGAAAAGTGTTTAGAATGGGTGAAAGATCTACACCGCCTGTTACAATAACACAACAGTCATTATCTTAAGTAGCCAGTAGGATGCAGAAAAGGATTAGCTTGCCTCAACCACACCTTCAATCATTCATCAAAAAGTGGTTGGATTGGATGAAAGATATACACAACTTGGTATTATGGTAACAGTCAAACTCTTTGTGCATTTGTTACTTTACTTATTACATTCAAGATGACAAGGCATTGGAAATGTGGGGTGAAGGCATTGTATGAACTCAAGGAACATTTGACAAAGTCTCAGACCACCCACGCCTGTTGTTTTAATGAACAATATTGTGCGTCATGGCAAAACAAACATGGCAACATACCATTGTATTCAGTAAACATTTAAGAAAATAATAATAATATCAAACTCCACATTTCAGACAGTACTTTATTGATAGTAGGGCCCTGAGTTTTTCTAGACCACGTATTATTGACCTGGCGAGGAAAAACCCCTGGTCCTTAGTATTAGACATCGTAACCTTTTAATAGCCAAGCCAAAACAATGAGTTAAATGAGAGTTAATATTTAGTGGTTTTGAACTGACAGATGGTGCATAGAAAGTGGAGTGTTGTTTAGAAAGTTGCTTAAAAAGTAATCTACTGAAGCAAATTGAATCACTGATGATCAATAATCTCACAGCAAGTTACAACACATAGCGACAATGTTGTTTACCGGTTATATCCATGGAATTATTGTAAACCTTAAACAAACTTTACACCCACAACTTTGAGGCACATACATACACACAGCTTTATGCAGGTGTTTGTAAGGTAAGGAAAATACATTTGTGGTTGGGGGATAATGGTTGGGTACATCAAGGGAAGTCAGGTTTCTCAGGGAAGGTACATCCCGCTCGTCTGATAATGACATTGGCTGCATAGTGGCCAGCACGGATACACTCCTCCAACGGCCTCTCCTGGACCAGCTCTGACAGGAAGCCTGGGAGGAGAGAGAGGTGAGAAGCAAGGGTCAGGGCTCAGTAAAAGACTATAGCAGAGAAGAAACATTTATTAAAGTGTCACTCCTCAATATAACATTTGACAGAATGGTTTGAATTACAGGGGGGTGGGGAGAGCTGGGCACCACTATCAGACAATCAGAACTCCCCTGGAGATGTATCAAAGGAATAGAACATGGGAATATAATTGATTAATTGGGCATCTATGTATATGCTGTGGAGAGGATAATTGGCAGAAACAAGAGAGAAATCAGGGAGGAGACAGACTAGTGTACTGCACCTCCCACAAAGGCATCTCCTGCTCCGTTAGTGTCCACAATGTCGTTCTGGTCAATGTCCAGGACAGAAAACATGGTTACCTTCTCACCTGGGGGGGGGTAGAGATAGAGAGAAGAAATTAGGGATATCATTTAGATAATTATTAAGATCTATATCAGGGTTTCCCAAACCCAGTCCTGCCCTAGCACTACACAGCTGATTCAAATAACCAACTCTTCTTCAAGCTTTGATTATTTCAATAAACTGTGTAGTGCTAGGGAAAAAAACAACCAGGGACGATTTTGGGAAACCCTGATCTATATGACCCTGGGTCAAAGATCAAAGAATACCATGCTTCCAAATGTCATACACACTGTGATCAGTCAGCTGAGCGTGATTTCACAAGAGATATCTTCAGCTGTGATTTGGCCGACTTCACAATACAATAAAAATGCAAAGTGTTGACATGCCTCTACACTTTCAACTCAGTATCATATCAAGATGGATAAGGGTTCTAGGCCATGAAAGAACAAGTTAAGGTTTCACTTTGAAATCCATTAAATGAGTACTGTACAGGATTAGGATCTTAATTTGACCACCCTGTTTGCGAAGACATTTCCTGCAATACAGGAAATGTAAACTTGTAGTATATTTGAGGTTCAAAAGTCTTCTGAAGTTTGTAATTTCCACTGTGAAACTTGAGACTTGATTGTCCCTTACGAAAAATGTATCAACCCCTACAAAAATCTCCATTAATTATAATCCTGTTGCAGCAGGATTATTTTCCTGCTGTAGCAATCTGGGTCAAATTAAGATCCTACATCTGTATATTATCTTCAGTGGGATGTATTGCTTCAATTATCAGTAGCACATGTACTTCAAAAGAAACTTCAAGTCAAAAAAACGAAACTGGCAGGGTGAAAAAAAAGAAGAAAATCTACCAGACAACAAAGTATTGAGGTATAGAATGACATTAGATCAGCAACTTATGTCGGTACAATCCAAACCACACACAGGGTCTTCAAACAAGGCAAGGTCTGTGTCCGAAATGACACCATATTTAGTACACTCCTTTTGACCAGAGCTCTATCGAAAAGTAGTGTACTATATCGGAAGTAGGGTGCCATTTGGGATGTAACCAAGGGCTCTGGTGCCGACATGAACCTTCAAACAGGTGTGGGAGACAAAAGACTGACGTTTGGATGAAAGGAACATGAGGAGGCTGACAGTGTTCTTATTGGGTTGGAAAGATCTAGGAATTTGCGGTTTAAAGCCACAATCTGCAATTTGTTTTCAATGGGTATATGCACAAAGTTTACAAAACATTAGGAACATCTTCCTAATATTGAGTTGCACCCCCTTTTGCCCTCAGAACAGCCTCAATTCGTCGGGGCATCAATAAGGGATCATAGCTTTCAGCTTGATTCACCTGGTCATTCTGGTCATTCTATGTCATGGAAAGTGCACGTGTTCCTAAAGATTTGTACACTCAGCTATCACTATTACCATACATAGCTATAATTCTGCAGATTGCACCTTTAAAGAGACAAGAAAAGAGCTAACAATAATCATAATGTCACATGACGAGGCCCACTGCAAATAGAACAGTTCACAGATTAATTTTCTAGTTGCAAAACAAGGCAACCCCGCCTCATCAATTTCAACAAAACTCCTAAACATCCTCAGAGTCCAGTGTCATACATGAATAAGACTCAAAGTAATGATCTTGAATTACATAGCATATTATGCATATACTGTAGGCCTTTCAAACAAATCAAGCCACCATGTGAAAATAAAATAAATAAATGGTCAGAAATAGTTTCACAAATGCTGGCTGATGTTATGACCTGACCTGATGTCAGTAAGGTTTTAACCATAGAATGTTCTAACACACCTTGATTAATGAAGCCTATGTGGCACAGTGACCAGTCGGTCACATTGATATGACCAACTATTTGGGGCGGCAGGTAGCCTTAATGGTTAGAACGTTAAAAAAAACTATCAGCACATAGGCATCTCAGTCTGAGAGAACTTTCCGCCCTCCTTTCAATGAAGCAGCTGATTACTTTGGTTACTTTGATAATAAATCACAATAAAACCGAGATCCTTTTATGATCAGCTAATTAGAGCCATAACGACATTGCTTAATTCATGTTGCAAATGAAGCATGTGGACCCTTCCTCCTCCCTATTGAAAATGATTAACCACACACACATCTTAACATATACATTGTGCTTATAATAAATCACAATTTGTCAATTATTCTACAGTTAACAGATTACAATTATCAAGTGTGAGATGTGTGTGTATTTAAAGAGGAGGAATGAATTAAAAACACATACACAAGACAATGTCTGTGTCCCAAATGGCACCCTATTCCACCTATAGTGCATCTTTTTATTTTATTTTTATAATGCACTACCAATAGGGCTCTGGTCAAAACTTTAAAGGCAATAGGCTGCCATTTGGGATGCAGGCATAGTCTTGTGTTGGTGTTTTTAATTAAAACCTCTCTTTATAATAGAAGAATAGAATCTAGTATAATTATTGCGCATTGATTCCAAACACGATTATTATTACTGCAGACGTTCAGTTTAATAGCCCTGAGGGTGTTACAGGTTTTAGTTTTTCCATTTGTTTTGAGGTTGGACTTTTAGCACGTATAGCACGTTAGCATGTAGGGCACACCAATTGGTATCACCTCGTTAGTCAGTATGTGTTACCTCTGTGCTGGTTGCCAACTCGTTAGTGGGAAGGCGTTTCACTTGTGCTGGCCTAGGTGCTATATATAAGTGGCTGGCCCAGTGCTCCACTGATCTTGAGAGAACGAGGGTCAACACCTTTAGTTGGCGCTCCCGATTTGATTTCTAGAAAAAACATTCCTTGGTCTGATCTTCCGTTATTGTTTTGCGTCACCTTCTTGGTTTGCTTCCTGTCTTTAAGTTTGGTCTTGATTTTCATTTTGTTTGCCTCTTCTTGGGCAAATTTTGTGGGTGTTTTTTTAAAGTTTCCAGTTGTTGTTGCAAGTCAACTTTCAGTGGACACCCCTATGAGTCTTTCTGAACCCCTCCAAAAAAAGACCCTTCTGTTTGAGTGACATTTTCTTGTTGGGAAACAGAACTGGGAGTCAGGGTTTAATTCTGGAGAGGGAGCCTGAAAATGGCTACCACGGGAGTTAGTGACGAAAAATAACAATACAGGACACTTTAGAGGCTCTAATTGGAATGAGTACCCTTTAAATCCTTTAACGAGGATCCATTGGAGGGCAATAAAATGCACAAGGTAAATATGTTTACACAGTTTCAAACAAAAGTTTATTTCCTCATAAAGGTTTTCAGAGTGGGCGGCAGAGGAGGAAGAGAAACCAACCATCTGAGACGTAACCAGCTGGAAAATGAAGTGGCTAGTTGATTATAAAGCTGAACTGTAATGGCAATTACATATAACATATTAGGCCTACCTAAACTAAGAAAAACACCACAACCACATTTATTTCATTTAACCAGGTAAGGCATTGAGAACACATTCTCTTTTACAATAACGACCCGACCATGATGTCATAACCTACTGTATTCAGACCCCTTGACTTTACCCCTTATTCTAAAATGGAGTAAATTGTTTTTCCCCCCAAGCTACACACACAATACCCCATAATGACAAAGCAAAAACAGGGTTTGAAATGTTTGCAAAAACTATAAAAAGTACATAAGTATTCAGACCCTTAATTCAGTACTTTGTTAAAGCACTGTTTGGCAGCGATTACAGCCTCGAGACTTCTTGGGTATGATGCTACAAGCTTCTCACACCTGTATTTGGAGAGTTTCTCCCATTCTTCTCTGCAGATCCTCTCAAGCTCGGTCAGGTTGGATGGGGAGCTTTGCTGCACAGCTATTTTCAGGTCTCCAGAGATGTTCGATCGGGTTCAAGTCCTTGCTCTCAAGGACATTGAGACTTGACCCGAAGCCACTCCTGCGTTGTCTTGGCTGTGTGCATAGGGTAGTTGTCCTAGTGGAAGGTGAACCTTCGCCTTTGTGAGCGTTCTAGAGCAGGTTTTCATCAAGGACCCTGTACTTTGCTCCATTCATCATTCCCTCTACCCTGACTAGTCTCCCTGACGCTGAAAAACATCTCCACAGCATGATGCTGCCACCACCATGCTTCACCGTAGGGATGGTGCCAGGTTTCCTCCAGACGTGATGCTTGACATTCAGTCCAAAGAGTTTCAATCTTGGTTTCATCAGACCAGATAATCTTGTTTCTCATGGTCTGAGTCTTTATGTGCCATTTGACAAACTCCAAGTGGGCTGTCGTGCATTTTACTGAGGAGTGGCTTCTGTCTGCCCACTCTACCATAAAGGCCTGATTGGTGGAGTGCTGCAGAGATGGTTATCTTTCTGGAAGATTCTCCCATCTCCACAGAGGAACTCTAGAGCTCTGTCAGAATGACCATTGGGTTCTTGGTAATCCTCCCTAACGAAGGCCCTTCTTCCCTGATTACTCAGTTTGGCCAGGTGGCCAGCTCTAGGAAGAGTCTTGGCGGTTCCAAACTTCGACCATTTAAGCATGGAGGTCACTTTGTTCTTGGGGACCTTAAACACTGCATACATTTTTGGTACCCTTCCCCAGGTCTGTGCCTCGACACAATCCTGTCTCAGATTTCTATGGACAACTCCTTCGAATGGCTTGGTTTTTGCTCTGTCTACTGTGGGACCTTATATAGACAGGTGTGTGCCTTTCCAAATCATGTCCAATCAATTGAATCAAGTTGTAGAAACATCTCAAGCATGATCAATGGAAACAGGAGCTTGAGCTTCATTTTGAGTCTCATATCAAAGGGCCTGAATACTTATGTAAATAAGGTATTCTGTTTTTTGTTTTTAATGAATGTGCAAACATTTCTAAAAACCTGTTAAAGCTTTGTCATTATGGGGTTATCAATTTTAGAGCAAGGCTGTAATGTAACAATATGTGGAAAAAGTCAAGGGATCTCAATACTTTCCGAATGCACTGTACACACCAGGTAGAGATAAACTATACTTTAAACAGAGTAGTACTGAATAATCCCTTTCACTAATGTATTCTTAACATGAACTTTGTAATAGGGAAATCACATATCTTGCACTAAGTCTATGATGCAGCCACTATCTCGCACCACTCTGTAAGACCACAAAACCACACATACAAAGCTGTACAGAGAACTGTAGACTACTGAATAATAGATTGTCAATTTTGAAGTTTCTTATACTTGTCTTTTCTTTACTAGGACTGACTTTGCCGAGAGCCTTTATTGACTTACAATGACTGAGATATGTGGTTGTCCTACCTAGCTACCTGGAGGAGAGTGTCTGCTGAATGTAAATTAAGCCTTATGACGTCCCTTTTTCCCATTTATTTTACAGTAAGTGTGAACATAACGATAGAAACATCACACCGCCACAGTATAACACTCCCTTCCTCTTCCTTCCACCATCCATTCCTCTGTCTGCCAATATTCTCTTCTTCTGAGAGTCAAATTAGTAAACTTGACTGAAACGTTAGCTCAGGTTACAAGTGCACCAAACTCCCAGGTGATGTGGAAACACAAAGTCCTCATTGGCAGAGAACTGTCATGGTTTGTGTCCCAAGTGGCACCCTATTGCCTATGTAGTGTACTACTTTTTACCAGAACCCATGAAAAGTAGTGCACTACATAGCCAATAGGGTGCCATTTGGGACACAAACCAGTCATGGAAATGGTCATAAACACGTTCCTGCCAAAACGCTGTCTCTGTTGACGTTGGCTGATGGGATGTCTGAAAACATTACTTTTGTGTAATAACTTCACATTTCACTGTCTGTAATTGAGGGGACGGTCACCAAGTGCAGTCCGTCATTTTAACTTCAACTGTACTCTTTCTTACACGGCTCAGGCTCTTCAACAACTACTACACTGAACAAAAATATTAACGCAACATGCAACAATTTAAACAATTTTACAAGGAAATCAGTCATTTGAAATACATTCATTTGGCCCTAATCTATGGATTTCACATGACTGGGCAGGGAAGCAGCCATGGGTGGGCCTGGGACGGCATAGGCCCACCCACTTGGGAGCCAGGCCCAGCCAATCAGAATGAGTATTTTACAGACAGAAATACTTATTACATTATTACAGACAGAAATACTCCTCAGTTTCATCAGCTGTCCAGGTGGCTGGCCTCAGACGATCCCTAAGGACAAGAAGCCGGATGTGGAGGTCCTGGGCTGGCATGGTTACACGTGGTCTGCAATTGTGAGGCCGGTTGGACGTACTGTCAAATTCTCTAAAATGACGTTGGAGGTGGCTTATGGTAGAGCAATGGACATTAAATTATCTGGCAACAGTTCTGGTGGACATTCCTGCAATCAGCATTCCAATTGCACTCTCTCTCAAAACTCGAGACAACTGTGGCATTGTGTTGTTGGACAAAACTGCACATTTTAGAGTGGCCTTTTATTGTCCCCAGCACAAGGTGCACCTGTGTAATAACCATGCTGTTTAATCAGCTTCTTGATATGCCACAGCTGTCAGGTGGATGGATTATCTTGGCAAAGGAGAAATGCTCACTAACAGGGATGTAAAAAAATGTGTGCACAACATTTTTGAGAAACAAGCTTTTTGTGCATATGGAACATTTCTGGGATATTTTATTTCAGCTCATGAAACATGGGACCAACACTTTGCATGTTGAGTTCATATTTGTGTTCAGTATAAAACAAAATAATAATGGTTTGCTCATTGAATCAACAAAGTCATTGGTTGGCTTGCTGTGCTGGGGTGGCCTGTTGTGGGATGTGTGGGTGGGTGTTGACTCAAGTGTTACTGTCTAACAGTTAACCTGTAGCATTGATTCAAGAAAGAAAGAAACCAGGATTTGTTTTCAGAATGAAATACATCCTTGGAAACCGTTTGCAATTGTCTTGCTTTTGTTCTCTTTAATCTTTGCCACTCCCTAATTAACAAGGCTTGAATGCTTTGCAAACCACAAGGAATTCTTTCAACAGGCGACTCGCTTTGAAATGTGCACCAATGAAGTACTTTGTTAATTATTATTTTTCAAAACAATGCGTATTATTCACACCATGCCAATAACTTGAGACAAATATAGGGTACAATGTGAAAATAAAGACATTTATACCCTGGATATTTAGCCCACTAAATGATGAGTACACAGAGCCTTGCTTGGCATATTAAATCATTACATGCTCTTTTTCATTAGAAATCAATGCCATTGTAATGTGACAGACATCAGGTAAAAGTTTAAATTAATGCCTTGCCAGAATGGTGTACTACATGTTAACACTGTCAATACATTGCACCATGAAGACTAAATCAACAATTAAAGTTGGAATAAATGATACTTATTTTTCTGGAACACTTCCTTAATGGCTTGAACACACCAATAACGTTTTCCTGCCGAGACCGAATGCAAACCGATTTTACATGTAGGATCGCCTGAAGATGTCGGCAGTCATACAGACATCAACAGCGTGCTGAACGATTGATATATGAACAGGAGATCTACATAGAGTACAATGTGTGTGAGACCCTTAACATTCCAGCCAAACTGTGCCACAGAGAGAAAAAAACATGATCACTTTCTTGGACAACCCGTCAGGTTAGCAGCAAGCACGTTGACATTCAATCTGTTTCTGTGTCATAACCAGCAACATCTTTATTCACAGTTGAGTTCTAAAAAACTAAAACATATGACTGTATTTATACCCACAGGCAAAAAGATGAGTAGACCAATATCCCTTTGGTGAGAGTAAACCCTGATGCGAGATGCCACAGATAAGAGTAGAGTTCACCCACACAGTCAGCTGCTAATTGATTCCATCTCTCGCTGGAATAGGGAATACTAACAGGGCAGCCCGTATGCATAAAGCAGCACATCAGAGTAAGTGCTGATTTAGGATCAGGTCCCACACTGTCCATGCAATCATATTCATTATGATCTATATTTGCCATGTACAGTGTTTGTAGTGTAGATTCTGGAATTATTTGTCAATATATTCGGTTGATTGTGTTTATCATCTTTATTCTGTCTTTTGATTCTGTTTACTGTGGGTGCACCATTTCACCAAATCAAATTCAGGGTATATTTAAATGTACTTGTTGAATAAAGGTGATTTTGATTCTGAAATCATATTGAATACCATGATTACATGGACAGGGGGACCTCATCCTAGATCAGCACTCGTACTCTGAGAATACAGGCCCAGGTGCATTTTACTAGGAAGTGTTCAAAATAAAACATACAATCCAGCTTCTGCCCTATAGGCCTAGAGCTTCGGTCCACTGTGGCTTGGTATGACTCTACATTATTTGATTAACACGAGTAGTAGATAGACCTAGTCTTATTTCACACAGTTAAAACCCTCTGAGCCCCAGCCTGCTTTCCTGGCTGCCTTGCCTTAGCCCCTGAGAGCCTTAAAACCCCACTGGAGAGATAGGCTGCGTCCTGAATGGCATCCAATTCCTTGTATACTGCACTGCTTTTGACCAGAGCCCTATATGCCCTAGTGCACTATAAAGCGAGCCTTGTCAGGCTTTATCTATCTGGCCCTTATCAGCGATTAGAGCAGCAGCCCTCTCTCTGCTCAACGATCGTTTATTAAATCTCCTGCACCGTTAAGGTTCAGGGCACAGTCATCTTAATCAGTGCTTTAATGGGTCTATAACCAAAAGTGCAGTGTAGTTCAGCAGTGTCAGTGGCTAGATTGGCAGTGGCTGGCTCAGTGGCTAGATTGGCTGTGGCTGCTAAATAAAGAAGAGCAACTTACATAGCTAGCTCTAACTTGACACTAGACTAGGCACATTAGGCAGGTTTAGGCCATGTTCCCAATGGCACCCTATTCCCTATATAGTGGACTACTTTTGACCTGGGCCTTGATTGATGGTAGGATGTGATGAAAGAGGCAGTTCATTACCCAAGTGAAGGGCAGTGGAAAGAAAGATGACAATATCAAATTGTCTGACAATTATACCACAGGGGAAATGGATTCTCTTAATTCTCCCTCTATCCTTAATAACTGTAAAATGGTTGAACGTGATGTGGAACATTGCAAGACTTCCGGGAAGCTGAAGTTTGGGGTTTGAGAAGTCAATGAGAGAAGCAAAACATTTTTTCTGTAGTTCCTGAAATCGAAAGGCACAATCTAGATTCGAGCCAATGTGTTAAGTAGTTTAACATGTTATTACTCCAACCTCGTGAAAGTGACAAACTGACACGTTTTCATTTTCGTTAAAAAAAAAACTTATATCAAAGGACTGCCTTTGATTTGATTGCTTGTGCATGCGTAGTCTGGCACGAGAAGACCGTTAGACCTGATGACATGTTTCCACGCATGAGCTTAGCTAGCCAACGCCACCCTGACATGTCCTACAAGTGTGACCTGGCAGTTTCTGCCTATCTTCATACTGTACTGTCTTAGGTGACGTGCAGAGGGTGGCAAATGATCAAATTGCAAACAAAATGACAGATCAAGTTTATTAGAGAGCCTCTTCTGGGAAACATCTTTAATTCTCTTTTTACATCAACATTTATTTGGCTCTGCACGCACGTGCACGTGCACGTGCACACACACACACACACACACACACACACACACACACACACACACACACACACACACACACACACACACACACACACACACACACACACACACACACACACACACACACAGAGTGTAATTAAACTACAGTTTCCTCCCTGCTAGTACTACTGTACAGTTCACTCTGCTCCCGTCCCACAGCAACTAACATATCAACACATTCCACTCCCTTAGGGAAAAAAACACATTCATTTCACGTGATCACATGTGATTTAATGTGAAGTTAATGTGATTAACATTTGACAACATGTGAAGCAATATGTGAAACAATGTGATAACATAAAACTACATGTGACAACATGTAAGCACATGATCTCATGTGAAATTAATGCTAAATAAATGTGAAATGGGGATAAAACATTTCAACATGAGATAACAATATATTACACGCAACAACATTTGAGCACATGAAAGCCCAAAATAATTTACTTTAAAAGGCATCATTTACATTCATTCAATTAAACAGTCATGGTCCCCTGCAGGTTATGTTTAGTTCCCATTTTGTTCCAAAGACCTTTTTAGGACATTCTTAGAATGTTGTGTCATGGTACCCTGGAGGTTTTTGTCTAGTTGCGGTGAAAATATGGTAAATCTACAACCAATTACAGTATTTTTACAGCTAAATGAAGGTATTAATGTTAAAGGACAGTACAGTATGCTGCTTACTTAAGACTCAACCACACTTGGGATTTGAACTCACAACCTCTGGGTTTCTAGCTACTTGAAGTTTCTGCTGAGTCACAAGATCTATGGACATATTGGAGAATGGCTATATATTTATCGCCATTCAGTCACAAGATCTTGTGATATTTCACATGTGAAAATGTGTTTTTGGAACACTTCGTGACATTTCACGTGTTATCACTGTTTAGCAAAAGAAAGACCCCACCTGGGAGTTGAACTCAACCTCTGGGGTTTGGTGTACACTGAACTTTCTGCTGCGCCACAAAGTCTGTAGCATTTGCATACACATTCATTACCTATAATACATCTCTGCACTTAGCAATAGTGTCATCTGCACTGGTATTTTAGTTATCAGTTATTCTGAATATTCTCTCATCATTGATTTGATTTACTTATTTCAGCAATTTGAGGGTTTTCTGTGTAGATGTCTAATGTTGGTGTATAGTTGTCTAATGTTGGTTTAATATTATACATTAATCACTATGATAAATATAATATTTTTTTCTTGTGTATTTTTTAACTAAGCTGAGATTTACTTTGAAGTCAAAAGTGTAGGAATACAGGTGAAATCTGTTGTTGAGATAGACATGGTGGTGTAACAGGAAGAGCACAATACTGTGACCCAAAAGGCTGTGAATTCAAATCCCATGTAAGGACAAGTTACTGTTTAAATAAACATACACAATGTAGTCAAATAAGTTGAAAACACAATGCTCTTTGCAGGAAATTACCTGTGACATCTCATGTAAAAATGTGTATACACATGTCAAAGGTTATGCAAAATATCATCACGTGAAGTGTTAAAAAAACACATGGTTTCAATGTGGAAAAACTTAGAAATGTCACATGTGAAATCATATGATTTTCCACATGTGAAATCATGATCTGACATTCATCATGTTTGCCTTTGTAGATGACATCGATAACACATTGCATTCATCATGTATTTTATATAAAGCCACAGACTAAGGCACACAGCTCTGTCTTCATACAGGAGCAATGAGAGAACCAGGCAGGCATTATCCATCACTATGAAACACCTGCAACACAATGGATGGCTTCATTTTCTCTTGAAGCTTAGAGCGGAGAGCCTAGAGGATTCCACTACTGAAGAAGATACTATTCAAATGTTCACGAAAAGAAAAACAGGGGAGCTACTTCCAATAACACTTGACTTCTACTGAACAATGACAAATCCCCAAATTCCCTTATTAGCCCGACACAGTACAATGCCATTAGTCTGAAGTAAGAGAATGATGCGCATACATTTACATTGTAACATTGCTTAACAATACCCCTTATGACATTTGATTTAATAATAATGTTATCAATTTCCAAATAAGAAATATTAGCCTAATATTAACTCTATGATTAATTCAGCTTGCCGACAGATGGAGGAGGGCGTATTTGTTTGATCCTCTATATTTAAGAGCAGTCTGTAGCATTCCGATCATATCCTGTGTCTAGAGTAGTAGTGGTACTGTACTTGTGTTTCTCTTGCCTGCAGTCAGTCCCCTGTGATAAGTGATACTATATGTTCCAGTCTTCACCTGAGGCCTTCTTTCCCCAACCTCCATGTGCACTTTGTGTGTGTGTGTGTGTGTTTGTGTAGTTGAGTGTGTATATATATATACACAGTACCAGTCAAAAGTTTGGACACACCTACTCATTCAAGGGTTTTTCTATATTGAATTTTTTTTAAACATTTTGGAATAATATTGAAGACATCAACACTATGAAATAACACATATCGAATCATGTAGTAACCAAAGAAGTGTTAAATAAATCTAAATCTATTTTATATTTGATATTTTTCAAAGGAGCCAACCTTTTCCTTGATGTCACCTGGAATGATTTTCAATTAACAGGTGTGCCTTGTTAAAAATTATTTTGTGGAATGTCTTTCCTTCTTAATGCGTTTGAGCCAATCAGTTGTGTTGTGACAAGGTAGGGGTGGTATACAGAAGATAACCCTATTCGGTAAAAGACCAAGTCCATATTTTGGCAAGCACAGCTAAAATAAGCAAAGAGAAATGACAGTCAATCATTACTCTTAGAGATGAAGGTCAGTCAATGCGGAACATTTTCAAGAACTTTGAACGTTTCTTCGAGTGCAGTCGCAAAAACTGTCAAGCACTATGATGAAACTGGCTCTCATGAGGACCGCCATGGGAAAGGAAGAAACAGAGTTCAGACAAATAAATGCTTCACAGAGTTCAAGTAACAGACACATCTCAACATCAACTGTTCAGAGGAGACCACGTGAACCAGGCCTTCATGGTTGAATTGCTGCAAAGAAACCACTAGTAAAGGACACCAATAATAAGAAGAGACTTGCTTGGGCCAAGAAACACGAGCAATGGACATTAGACCGGTGGAAATCTGTCAGTGATTTATTTAGAATTCACGGCACACTTAACCAGCATACCTACCACAGAATTACATTTACATTTACATTTAAGTCATTTAGCAGACGCTCTTATCCAGAGCGACTTACAAATTGGTGAATTCAATACGCCATCCCATCTGGTTTGCACTTAATGGGACTAGGGTTGCAAAGGGATAATTTCCGGATAATTTCCAGAATTTTCCTGGAAATTTTCCTTGGGAAGTTAAGCCCTGGAATTTTGTAAATTTTGCTTAAATTCATCAAAAAAGTTAGCTTATAACAGTGAACCTTTTTTGTGGATTACAAAATTCTAGGTCTTGTGGCATATTTTGGTTAAACTATCCCCAATTCAATGGAATTGCAACACTCTGCATGCACAGTGCATGAACAGTGCATTCTTCCATCACATGTACAGCTGATTCTCAAGATCTTGCACACAAATGAGATGCTATTGAGCCCAAACTACTACACTGTAGTAGTGTGCCAAAGACTACATGCTTTCTGGTAAGTTTCGATTACAATACTGGGTGGGTTGAATATATTTTATATGACATACATTATTTTTTGTTAACTAGTAAATAGTAGCCTACAGCAAAGTATGTTTAAATAATTTCGGCTAGTTAGTTTTTGCAACCATGTTGAATTTAGCTTGCTTGAGCCTGCTAAGGAGTGTTAATTCACCTGTTTCCATACATGTTTCATTTGAAAACATTTATCTTACAAAGGAGTTGTTTAGTCTAACTGCTTAACTATTTATCTGTACATGGAATTTAATGGGTTTAAAAAAACAAATTCTCTCATCTTCACAGGAAAATGCCATGGGCACTATCAAATCAAATCAAAGTTTATTTGCCACGTGCGTCGAATACAACAGCTGTAGACCTTACAGTGATAGTGCAAAAAAAGGTATAAGGTGAACAATAGGTAGGTAAAGAAATAAAAACAACAGTAAAAAGACAGTTAGAATCTCAATTCAATGGCTCAGACACAAGAGGTATGTGGCAGGGTCTACAGTCAATCACGGATTACAAAAAGAAAACCAGCCCCGTCACGGACCAGGATGTCTTGCTCCCAGGCAGACAAAATAACTTTTTTGCCCGCTTTGAGGACAATACAGTGCCACTGACACGGCCTGCAACCAAAACATGCGGCATCTCCTTCACTGCAGCCGAGGTGAGTAAAACATTTAAACGTGTTAACCCTCGCAAGACTGCAGGCCCAGACGGCATCCCCAGCCGCGTCCTCAGAGCATGCGCAGACCAGCTGGCTGGTGTGTTTATGGACATATTCAATCAATCCCTATACCAGTCTACTGTTCCCACATGCTTCAAGAGGGCCACCATTGTTCCTGTTCCCAAGAAAGCTAAGGTAACTGAGCTAAACGACTACCGCCCGAAGCACTCACTTCCGTCATCATGAAGTGCTTTGAGAGACTAGTCAAGGACCATATCACCTCCACCCCACCTGACTCCCTAGACCCACTCCAATTTGCTTACCGCCCAAATAGGTCCACAGACAATGCAATCTCAACCACACTGCACACTTCCCTAACCCATCTGGACAAGAGGAATACCTATGTGAGAATGCTGTTCATCGACTACAGCTCGGCATTTAACACCATAGTACCTTCCAAGCTCGTCATCAAGCTCGAGACCCTGGGTCTCGACCCCGCCCTGTGCAACTGGGTACTGGACTTCCTGACGGGCTGCCCCCAGGTGGTGAGGGTAGGCAACAACATCTCCACCCCGCTGATTCTCAACATTGGGGCCCCACAAGGGTGCGTTCTGAGCCCTTTCCTGTACTCCCTGTTCACCCACGACTGCGTGGCCACGCACGCCTCCAACTCAATCATCAAGTTTGCGGACGACACAACAGTGGTAGGCTTGATTACCAACAACGACGAGGCGGCCTACGGGGAGGAGGTGAGGGCCCTCGGAGTGTGGTGTCAGGAAAATAACCTCACACTCAACGTCAACAAAACTAAGGAGATGATTGTGGACTTCAGGAAACAGCAGAGGGAACACCCCCCTATCCACATCAATGGAACAGTAGTGGAGAGGGTAGTAAGTTTTGAGTTCCTCGGCATACACATCACAGACAAACTGAATTGGTCCACCCACACCGACAGCATCGTGAAGAAGGCGCAGCAGCGCCTCTTCAACCTCAGGAGGCTGAAGAAATTCAGCTTGTCACCAAAAGCACTCACAAACTTCTACAGATGCACAATCGAGAGCATCCTGGCGGGCTGTATCACCGCCTGGTACGGCAACTGCTCCGCCCACAACCGTAAGGCTCTCCAGACGGTAGTGAGGTCTGCACAACGCATCACCTGGGGCAAACTACCTGCCCTCCAGGACACCTACACCACCCGATGTTACAGGAAGGCCATAAAGATCATCAAGGACAACAACCACCCAAGCCACTGCCTGTTCACCCCGCTATCATCCAGAAGGCGAGGTCAGTACAGGTGCATCAAAGCTGGGACCGAGAGACTGAAAAACAGCTTCTATCTCAAGGCCATCAGACTGTTAAACAGCAACCACTAACATTGAGTGGCTGCTGCCAACACACTGACTCAACTCCAGCCACTTTAATAATGGGAATTGATGGGAAATGATGTAAAATATATCACTAGCCACTTTAAACAATGCTACCTATAATATAATTTTTACATACCCTACATTATTCATCTCATATGTATACGTATATACTGTACTCTATATCATCTACTGCATCTTTATGTAATACATGTATCACTAGCCACTTCAACTATGCCACTTTGTTTACATACTCATCTCATATGTATATACTGTACTCGATACCATCTACTGTATCTTGCCTATGCCGCTCTGTACCATTACTCATTCATATATCTTTATGTACATATTCTTTATCCCCCTACACTTGTGTGTATAAGACAGTAGTTTTGGAATTGTTAGTTAGATTACTTGTTGGTTATTACTGCATTGTCGGAACTAGAAGCACAAGCATTTCGCTACACTCGCATTAACATCTGCTAACCATGTGTATGTGACAAATAAAATTTGATTTGATTTGATTTTAAAAATAACAGTAGCGAGGCTATATATAGTAGCGACACTGGTGAGTCGGGCTGATTGAGGTAGTATGTACATGTAGATATGGTTAAAGTGACGATGCATA
The DNA here is from genome assembly GCF_036934945.1 of Oncorhynchus masou masou. NCBI lineage: Eukaryota > Metazoa > Chordata > Actinopteri > Salmoniformes > Salmonidae > Oncorhynchus > Oncorhynchus masou. Next base: position 32,473,873 of record NC_088235.1, read on the forward strand.
TATGACGAACAGAGAGTAGCAATAGCGTAAAAGAGGGGTTGGCGGGTGGTGGGTGGCGGGACACAATGCAGATAGCCCGGTTAGCCAATGTGCAGGAGCATTGGTTGGTCGGGCCAATTGAGGTAGCATGTACATGAATGTATAGTTAAGGTGACTATGCATATATGATAAACAGAGAGTAGCAGCAGCGTAAAAGAAGGATTGAGGGGGCACACACTGCAAATAGTCCGGGTAGCCATTTGATTACCTGTCCAGGAGTCTTATGGGGGTAAAAACTGTTGAGAAGCCTTTTTGTCCTAGACTTGGCACCCCGGTACCGCTTGCCATGCGGTAGCAGAGAGAACAGCCTATGCTTGGTCTAAAGTGGAGGAGTCCTACCCTCACATCACACCCATTTCCTGTGCAGCTCATGCATTGAATCGGCTCCTCAAGGACATCATGGCACTGAAAACAATGTATACACTCTACAAGAGAGCCAAGGAAATGGTTAGGTATGTGAAGGGTCATCAAGTTACAGCAGCAATCTACCTCACCAAGCAAAGTGAGAAGAATAAGAGCACCACATTGAAGCTGGTGTTGTCATCATGTTTGACAGTCTCCAGGAGGGGAAGGAGTCTCTCCAAGAAATGGCCATATCACAGTCTGCCGATATGGACAGCCCCATCAAGAGGATCCTCCTGGATGATGTATTTTGGGAGAGAGTGGTAAGAAGCCTGAAACTCCTGAAACCTATAGCAGTAGACATTGCACGGAATGTAAAAGAGGAAGTCCGTACTGCCCTGCCCACTTCACTGTTGCTCCAAGCAGAGGACACTGGAGTTCCGAAATACATCAAAAAGTGTGATGACTTCTGCCTGAAGCCCATACACGCCGCAGTGCACATGTTGGACCCAAAGTACGTTGGCAAGAGCATCCTGTCTGGTGCAGAGATCAACAAGGCCTATGGTGTTAACACTACCGTGTCTCGCCACCTTGGCCTGGATGAGAGTCAGGTTCTTGGCAGTCTGGCAAAGTACACTTCCAAGCAAGAGCTTTAGGATGGAGATGCAATATGACAGTCGTGCCAACATATCTCATCAGCCACCTGGTGGAAGGGACTTTGTGAATCTGAGGCTCTTTCCCCTGTTGCCTCCATCATCCTCCAAATCCCACCAACATCAACCGCCTCAGAGTGCAACTGGTCTGATTATTGCTTCAAAGGTTTTCTTTTTTCAAGCTATAACAAGGGTGCTCAAGCAAACAAACAGCAGAGACCTGAGTATACTGTCCAACTTGGAACTGAGTGAGTAGTGTTCGTTTGGTCTGATGCTATTTTGAAAGCCAAGAATAAAAAAATAAAAAATAAAGTACATTACAATTATATATTTTATTTTGTGGGGACTGAATGCTGAGTTAAGGCTGCCAGGCTTGCAAGGACAGACCAAATACAAATTCAATTAGCACGAATGTGTGAAGTAAAAGGTGTCAAGGCCTTTGAGCTCAACAAGTGGCAGGAGTCTTTGAAGCATCCTCTGAAGCCCCCTCCTGCTGTTCAAAGTCCATTAACTGGCATTTTCTACAAGAAATCTGCCTCCAGAAATAAAAGCTTCTCCCACATGGGTGTAACACCTACTCCCATTACCTGCTGCTTGGATTCCACCTGGCGATCTGTTCACCGTCTGCCCTGGCCTGTCTCCCCCTGTCTGATACAGGTACCCCCACCACACTCACCCCTCACTCCTGAGCTTTCACTCGCCTCCAGCATTCAATCACTGTAAGGACGAGTGACTCTGAACTTTATTTATTTATTTATTCATCTTTATTTAACCAGGTAGGCAAGTTTAGAACAAGTTCTCATTTACAATTGCGACCTGGCCAAGATAAAGCAAAGCAGTTCGACACATAAAACAACACAGAGTTACACATGGAGTAAAACAAACATACAGTCAATAATATTGTAGAAAAATAAGTCTATATACAATGTGAGCAAATGAGGTGAGATAAGGGAGGTAAAGGCAAAAATAAGCCATGCTCGAAGTAAATACAATATAGCAAGTAAAACACTGGAATGGTAGATTTGCAGTGGAAGAATGTGCAAAGCGGTAATAATAGGGTGCAAAGGAGCAAAATAAATAAATACAGTAGAGGAAGAGGTAGTTGTTTGGGCCAAATTATAGATGGGCTATGTGCAGGTGCAGTAATCTGTGAGCTGCTCTGACAGCTGGTGCTTATTAAAGCTAGTGAGGGAGATAAGTGTTTCCAGTTTCAAAGATTTTTGTAGTTCATTCCAGTCATTGGCAGCAGAGACCTGGAAGGAGAGGCGGCCAAAGGAGGAATTGGCTTTGGGAGTGACCAGAGAGATATACCTGCTGGAGCGCGTGCTAAGAGTGGGTGCTGCTATGGTGACCAGCGAGATGAGATAAGGGGGGACTTTACCAAGCAGGGTCTTGTAAATGACCTGGAGCCAGGGGGTTTGGCGACGAGTATGAAGCGAGGGCCAACCAACGAGAGCGTACAGGTCACAGTGGTGGGTAGTATATGGGGCTTTGGTGACAAAACGGATAGCACTGTGATAGACTGCATCCAATTTATTGAGTAGGGTATTGGAGGCTATTTTGTAAATCGCCGAAGTCGAGGATCGGTAGGATGGTCAGTTTTACGAGGGTATGTTTGGAAGCATGAGTGAAGGATGCTTTGTTGCAAAATAGGAAGCCAAGTCTAGATTTAACTTTGGATTGGAGATGTTTCATGTGAGTCTAGAAGGAGAGTTTACAGTCTCACCAGACACCTAGGTCTTTGTAGTTGTCCACATATTCTAAGTCAGAACTGTCCAGAGTAGTGATGCTGGACGGGCAGGCAGGTACAGGCAACGATCGGTTGAAGAGCATGCATTTCGTTTTACTTGTATTTAAGAGCAGTTGGAAGCCACGGAAGGAGAGTTGTATGGCATTGAAGTTCGTCTGGAGGGTTGTTAACGCAGTGTCCAAAGAAGAGCCAGAAGTATACAGAATGGTGTCGTCTGCGTAGAGGTGGATCAGAGAATCACCAGCAGCAAGAGCGACATCATTGATGTATACAGAGAAGAGAGTCGGCCCAAGAATTTAACCCTGTGGCACCCCCATAGAGACTGCCAGAGGCCCGGACAACAGGCCCTTCCGATTTGACACACTAAACTCTATCAGAGAAGTAGTTGGTAAACCAGGCGAGGCAATCATTTGAGAAACCAAGGCTATTGAGTCTGCCGATGAGGATGTGGTGATTGACAGAGTCGAAACCCTTGCCAGGTCAATGAATACGGCTGCACAGTAATGTTTCTTATCAATGGCGGTTAAGATATCGTTTAGGACCTTGAGCGTGGCTGAGGTGCACCCATGACCAGCTCTGAAACCAGATTGCATAGCGGAGAAGGTGCGGTGGTATTCGAAATGGTCGGTAATCTGTTTCCTGACTTGGCTCTCGAAGAACTTAGAAAAGCAGGGTAGGATAGATATTGGTCTGTAGCAGTTTGGGTCAAGAGTGTCCCCCCCTTTGAAGAGGGGGATGACCGCAGCTGCTTTCTAATCTTTGGGAATCTCAGACGACACGAAAGAGAGGTTGAACAGGCTAGTAATAGGCGTTACAACAATTTCGGCAGATCATTTTAGAAAGAAAGGGTCCAGATTGTCTGGCCCGGTTGATTTGTAGGGGTCCAGCTTTTGCAGCTCTTTCAAAACATCAGCTATCTGGATTTGGGAGAAGGAGAAATGGGACTTACAATGTCGAGCCCCAAGTCGTTATATATACAGGTATATATAAAACTATTGTGCATTTTGCTATTTTGCTATTTGCCTCTTGACTCCTGCATACTTTGTTCACGACAAACTTTATTTACCCAACCGTGGGACAGACTATGTTTGTTCTCACACTCGGGACTCTGACAATCTATTGGTTACACAGACATTTGGCCTCCCATCCCATTCTAACCATCTCTTGCCGGCTTTGTATTCATGTTACCTGATGAAATTGCTATACAATATGATCTTGTTGCCATCTGATGCACATTCAGATGTCATAAATCAGCAATGCAGATCTCTCCCTGTCCTATGCCATGCCTTGATTGTATTACTGTTGATTATATCTGGAAATGTGCACATACACCCTGGTACAGCTACCGTTGCTAGCCCCAATTCTGACTTGTGCTCTGATATCTGCTTCACTGATTTCTGCTTTCGTGAAAGCCTGGGTTTTCTACACGCTAACACGAGAAGCTTATTACATAAAATGGATCATTTGAAAGTGTGGGTTCACAGCTCCAATCCAGATGTGTTGTCCATTACTGAGACATGGTTAAGGAAGAGTGTTTTGATACTGATGTTAACCTTTCTGGTTATAACCTTTTTCGGCAAGACAGATCTTCCAACGGTTGGGAAGTGGCAATCTTTACCAAGGATCACCTTCAGTGCTCAGTTGTCTCCACCAAGTCTGTCCCCAAACAATTTCATTTGCTGGTTTTAAGCATTAAACTTTCAAAATGCTCTTGACTGACTGTTGATGGGTGCTATCGTCCTACATCAGCACCGGCCTGTGCCCTACCTGCCCTAAGCTCTCTCCTGTCTCCTTACACTAAGTCTGAATTTGTCCTGCTTGGCAACCTAAACGGGGACATGCTTAAACCACCTACCAAGTCCTAAAGCAATGGGACCCCCTAAATCTTTCTCAAATTATTACCAATCCCACAAGGTATGACTCCAAAAACCCAGAAAAAGCTACTCTCCTCGATGTTATCCTCACAAATAATCCTGATAGGTATCAGGATTATTGGATCACTGTTACTCTAACTTCCGCGACGCATATAAGGTCCTGCCCCGTCCCCCTTTCGGAAAAGCTGACCACGACTCCATTTTGCTGATACCTGCCTACAGACAAAAACTAAAACAAGAAGCTCCCACGCTGAGGTCTGTCCAACGCTGGTCCGACCAAGCTGACTCCACACGCCAAGACTGCTTCCATCACGTGGACTAGGACATGTATCGTATTGCGTCAGATAACAACATTGACGAATATGCTGATTCGGTGTGCGAGTTCATTAGAACGTGCGTTGAAGATGTTGTTCCCATAGCAACGATTAAAACATTCCCTAACCAGAAACCGTGGATTGATGGCAGCATTCGTGTGAAACTGAAAGCGCGAACCACTGCTTTTAATCAGGGCAAGGTGTCTGGTAACATGACCGAGTACAAACAGTACAGCTATTCCCTCCGCAAGGCTATCAAACAAGCTAAGCGTCAGTACAGAGACAAAGTAGAATCTCAATTCAACGGCTCAGACACAAGAGGCATGTGGCAGGGTCTACAGTCAATCACGGACTACAGGAAGAAATCCAGCCCAGTCACGGACCAGGATGTCTTGCTCCCAGGCAGACTAAATAACTTTTTTGCCCGCTTTGAGGACAATATAGTGCCACTGACACGGCCTGCAACGGAAACATGCGGTCTCTCCTTCACTGCAGCCGAGGTGAGTAAAACATTTAAACGTGTTAACCCTCGTAAGACTGCAGGCCCAGACGGCATCCCCAGCCGCGCCCTCAGAGCATGCGCAGACCAGCTGGCTGGTGTGTTTACGGACATATTCAATCAATCCCTATACCAGTCTGCTGTTCCCACATGCTTCAAGAGGGCCACCATTGTTCCTGTTCCCAAGAAAGCTAAGGTAACTGAGCTAAACGACTACCGCCCCGTAGCACTCACTTCCGTCATCATGAAGTGCTTTGAGAGACTAGTCAAGGACCATATCACCTCCACCCTACCTGACACCCTAGACCCACTCCAATTTGCTTACCGCCCAAATAGGTCCACAGACGATGCAATCTCAACCACACTGCACACTGCCCTAACCCATCTGGACAAGAGGAATACCAATGTGAGAATGCTGTTCATCGACTACAGCTCGGCATTCAACACCATAGTACCCTCCAAGCTCGTCATCAAGCTCGAGACCCTGGGTCTCGACCCCGCCCTGTGCAACTGGGTACTGGACTTCCTGACAGGCCGCCCCCAGGTGGTGAGGGTAGGTAACAACATCTCCTCACCGCTGATCCTCAACACTGGGGCCCCACAAGGGTGCGTTCTGAGCCCTCTCCTGTACTCCCTGTTCACCCACGACTGCGTGGCCACGCACGCCTCCAACTCAATCATCAAGTTTGCGGACGACACAACAGTGGTAGGCTTGATTACCAACAATGACGAGACGGCCTACAGGGAGGAGGTGAGGGCCCTCGGAGTGTGGTGTCAGGAAAATAACCTCACACTCAACGTCAACAAAACTAAGGGGATGATTGTGGACTTCAGGAAACAGCAGAGGGAACACCCCCCTATCCACATCGATGGAACAGTAGTGGAGAGAGTAGCAAGTTTTAAGTTCCTCGGCATACACATCACAGACAAACTGAATTGGTCCACTCACACAGACAGCATCGTGAAGAGGGTAGTGAGGTCTGTACAACGCATCACCGGGGCAAACTACCTGCCCTCCAGGACACCTACACCACCCGATGTTACAGGAAGGCCATAAAGATCATCAAGGACATCAACCACCCGAGCCACTGCCTGTTCACCCCGCTATCATCCAGAAGGTGAGGTCAGTACAGGTGCATCAAAGCTGGGACCGAGAGACTGAAAAACAGCTTCTATCCCAAGACCATCAGACTGTTAAACAGCGACCACTAACATTGAGTGGCTGCTGCCAACACACTGACACTGACTCAACTCCAGCCACTTTAATAATGGGAATTGATGGGAAATGATGTAAATATATCACTAGCCACTTTAAACAATGCTACCTTATATAATGTTACTTACCCTACATTATTCATCTCATATGCATACGTATATACTGTACTCTATATCATCGACTGCATCCTTATGTAATACATGTTTCACTAGCCACTTCAACTATGCCACTTTGTTTACATACTCATCTCATATGTATATACTGTACTCGATACCATCTACTGTATCTTGCCTATGCTGCTCTGTACCATTACTCATTCATATATCCTTATGTACATATTCTTTATCCCCTTACACTGTGTATAAGACAGTAGTTTAGGAATTGTTAGTTAGATTACTTGTTGGTTATTACTGCATTGTCGGAACTAGAAGCACAAGCATTTCGCTATACTCGCATTAACATCTGCTAACCATGTGTATGTGACAAATAAAATTAGATTTGATTTGATTTGAGTCTGGCATTTTCCTTAATGACCTTAGTGATACCTGTTTTACAGCCTGTGTTCGTAATGGCTGCTCAGTGACATGACCTGTCCTGATTTGCCATAGACATTTGCTAAACAACTTTAATGAGCAGGCCTTCCTTCATGAACTGGTCTCTGTAAAATGGTATAGAATCAGCTTGATCCCTTCTGTCGAAGATAGAAGAATGGCATTTAGTGAAAGGCTCGGCATATGCATACTCAGGCTGACAATTTTATTTTATTTATTTTACCTTTATTTAACTAGGCAAGTCAGTTAAGAACAAATTCTTATTTTCAATGACGGCCTAGGAACAGACAAAGAAGTGCACTCAGGCTATCCGGGAGGCCAAAGTTAGTTACGTAAAGGAGCAGTTCTTACTCTGTCGGTCTAACCCCAAGAAGTTCTGGAAAACAGTTAAAGACATGGAAAATAAATTCTCCTCCCCACAGCTGCCCATGCCCCTTAATATTGATGATGTGGTTGTTACTGACAAGAAGCACATCGCTGAGCTCTTTAATCACCACTTCATTAAGTCAGGATTCCCATTTGACTCAGCCACGCCTCCTTGCCCGTCTACCATTTCCTCATCTCCCACCCCTTCTAATGAGACTATCCCGATGCTGCTCCCTCCTTTTCCCCTGCCCCGCTACAAAGTTTCTCCCTGCAGGCAGTCACTGAGTCCGAGGTGCTAAAGGAGCTCCTTAAACATGACCCCAAAAAAACTATCTGGGTCAGATGGTTTAGACTCTTTCTTCTTTAAGTTTTCTGCACCTATCATAGTCAAGCCAATCTCCAACCTTTTTAACCTGTGTCTCCTTTCTGGGGAGGTTCCCATTGCTTAGAAGGCAGCCACGGTTCGTCCTTTATTTAAAGGGGAGATCAAGCTGATCCTAACTGTTATATGCCTATTTCTATTTTGCCCTGTTTATCAAAAGTGTTGGAAAAACTTGTCAATAATCAACTGACTGGCTTTCTTGATGTCTATAGTATTCTCTCAAGTATGCAACCTGGGTCAGCTCAGGTTATGGATGGGTCACTGCAACCTTAATGGTCCTCAATAATGTCACCATTGTCCTTGATTCTAAGTAACATTATGCTGCTATTTATATTGACTTGGCTAAAGCTTTTGATACAGTATACCATTCCATTCTTGTGGGCAGGCTAAGGAGTATTGGTGTCTCTAGCGACTGGAACGAGCTGCAACAAACACTCAAACTGGACAGTTTTATCTCTTCAGTCAAAGACTCTATCATGGACACTCTTATTGACTGTTGTGGCTGCTTTGTGTGATGTATTGTTGTCTCTACCTTCTTGCCCCTTGTGCTATTGTCTGTGCCCAACAATGTTTGTACCATGTTTTGTGCTGCTACCATGTTGTGTTGCTACCATGCTGTGTTGTCATGTGTTGCTGCCTTGCTATGTTGTTGTCTTAGGTCTCTCTTTATGTAGTGCTGTGTTGTCTCCCTTGTCGTGATGTGTGTTTTGTCCTATATTTATATTGTCTTTTTTACATTGTTTTAAAAAAAATCCCAGGCCCCCGTCCCCACAGTAGGCCGTTTGCCTTTTGGTAGGCCGTCATTGTAAATAAGAATTTGTTCTTAACTGACTTGCCTAGTTGTCACGATCGTTGAATGAGGAGGACCACAGTGTAGCGTGCTGAGCGTACATATTCCTTTATTTCGTAAGACGCCGACAAAAACAATAAACCATACAAAAAAATGACTGTGAAGCTTAAGTGCTATAGTGCTACAAACAAAGACAACTTCCCACAAAGAAAGGAGGGAAAAGGGCTACCTAAGTATGGTTCCCAATCAGAGACAACGATAGACAGCTGTTCCTGATTGAGAACCATACCCGGCCAAAATATAGAAACACAAAATCATAGAAAAACAAAACATAGAATGCCCACCCCAAATCACACCCTGGCCAAACCAAAATGAGACATTAAAAGGCTCTCTAAGGTCAGGGTGTGACACTAGTTAAATAAAGGTTAAATAAAAGGTAAAATGTTTGTTTCTTTCTCCATATGATATGGTAAATATATCCAATGCAAAAAAACTACTACATTTAAATGATATTAATATTAATTTGAATATATTTCCGTTAATTCCCATATATTCCCGTTAATTCCCACTGAAAAATTCCACCTCTGAATAGTCCCCAAAATGTGCAACCCTAAGTGGGACTAGCATTTGTTTTTCAATAGGACAATGACCCAACACACCTCCAGGCTGTGTAAGGGCTATTTGACCAAAAAGGAGAGTGATGCATCAGATGACCTGGCCTCCACAATCACCCGACTTCAACCCAATTGAGATAGTTTGGGCTGAGTTGGGCCGCAGAGTGAAGGAAAAGCAGCCAATAAGTGCTCAATATATATGGGAGCTCCTTCAAGACTGTTGGAAAAGTATTCCAGGTGAAGCTGGTTGAGAGAATGCCAAGAGTGTGCAAAGCTGTCAACAGAATCTAAAATATAAAACATATTTTGATTTGATTAACAACTTTTTGGTTACTACATGATTCCATATATGTTATTTCATAGTTTTGATGTCGTCACTATTATTCTACAACGTAGAAAAAAAAAATAATAAAAACCCTTGAATGAGTATGTGTGTCCAAATATTTGACTGGTACTGTATCTCTCTGTGCAGGTCGTCTCAGTAGTCTGAACTGCAAGGGCAACGAGGAAAGACACCCCGTGGCTCCCAACAAAGGCAAAGGCTCCCAGCTGTAATCAGAAACCATCATCTCTCTCCACATAGCTTTACCCCAGGCAGGATTGCAACTCCAAGCCCTGCTCTGATACGATGATGCCATCGTAAAAATAAAATAAAATGTTACCCCCTACTCCCCAATTTCTTGATATCCAATAGCAATTTTTTTCTCATCGTTGCAACTCCCCAACGGGCTCAGGAGAGGCAAAGGGTTCTCCAAAACATGACCCACCAAGCCTCGCTGCTTCTTAGCACATGCTCGCTTAACCCAGAAGCCAACCACATCAATATGTCAGAGGAAACACCATTCAACTGACGACTGTAGTCAGCTTGCAGGCGTCCGGCCCCCACAATGAGTCGCTAGAGCACCATGAGCCAAGGAAAGCCCCATTGGCCAAACCCTCCCCTAACTTGGACAATACTGGGCCAATTGTATTACATTTACATTCGTAATAAATCGGGTACACCCATCTAGTACCGGGTCAGACCCCTCTTTGCCTCCATAACATCCTGAATTCTTTGGGGTATGGAAACATCAAGGGACCTAACGTGTGCCAGGGAAACCTTCCCCACAACCTTACACCACAGACACCAGCCTGTACCGTTGACACCAGGCAGGATAGGGCCTGTTTGTAGCCCTGATGTTCGTTTGCATGATTCTTGCCATTCTCCTTCGACCTCTCACCTACGAGCTGTTTTCACCCACAGGACTGCCACTGACGGGATGTTTTTCATTTGTCGCACCATTTTTGGTAAACCCTAGACACTGTCGTGCGTGAAAATCCCAGGAGGCCGAACGTTTCTGAGACACTAGAACCAGCGCGCCTGGCACTGACGATAATACCACGCTCAAAGTTGCTTAGGCCACTTGTTTAGCCCATTCTAACGTTCAATTGAACAGTAACTGAATGTCACCAAATGCCTGCTTTATGTAACAAGCCACAGCCACATGACACACTGTCTGTTGGTGTAAACCATTTTCATGAACAGGGTGGTGTACCTAATAAACTGGCCACCGAGTGTAGAAACGCAATACATATAGTATTGGCACCCAAGTATTGTGATCATATTGTATCGTGAGGTCCCTGGCAATTCCCAGCCCTACTAAGGACTGTAAGGACTGAATCTGCCCAAAAACATTAAATACAATTCTACTTCCCAAATCAATGCCTGTTCCATGCTCTCCTTCAACCGCTCTTAAACTATGATTGTCAGAAGAGCTTATCACAAATGAATATTGAATGTTACATTTTCTGAGAAAATGATTTGTATGTCCAAAATGGCACCAGATTCCTGATATAGTGCACTACTTTTGACTAGAGCCTGCACAAAAGTAGTGCACTATATCAGGAATATGGTGCCATTTGGGACATACAAATCATTTTCTCAGAAAATGTAACATTCAATATTCATTGTCAAGCTTAAAATAAAAGTAAATATTGTTGCCCTGAAGCGACTCCCATGGCATTGTTTCAGTGAACAGCAATCATCTATCAACATGTATTTAAGCCAATACTCTGAAATTGTGCGAGATGTGAGTCAAGGCATGCCTTACATGGACCATTCAAGCACACAAGATCATGATGGTCGTACGAGGCTATAAATTCTCTACAATAATGGATAGAATGGAGCGCGAATTTTTTTGTTGTTGTTAGGATTAATATGAGATGATTAGAACTGATTAGGCATTATAAAGGGGTCATACATGCTCATGACATGTCTTACACTGTGTCATAACTGCCTAATAACGCATTATACCTTGGCTTTAAGTACCTACATTTATTTTAGGAAAAGCTGTTTGCCTACCGATAGTGGCCACAGTATCGTCCTTGCCCTGAGTGAAGACCACCACTCGTTGTCTCTTCTTGTTGACCTTCGGCAGGCTCTGGGCCCTCCTGGCAATCTCTGCAATGTCATCCGTCTGTGGAGAAATTATATGATTGGGTTGAAATTTCAAGAACCTGCTACATTAACCAAATGAACACCACCACACGGCCTTACTGTGGTGTCCATTATGGCGCTGCAGGGAATAGCTTCCGTGTTACGGGCTCCTGACCAATTGTGCCATTTTCAAATCAAACTGTATTTGTCACATGCGTCGAGTACAATAGGTGTACCGTGAACTACTTACCTTACCGTGAAATACTTACTTAAAAGCCCTTAACCAACAATGCAGTTAAGAAATATTTACTAAATAAACTAAAGTTTAAAAAAAATAAAAGAGCAAAAATAAAATAACAGTAACGAGGCAATATAAAGGGGGTACCGGTACTGAGTCAATGTGTAATATGTACAGTACCAGTCAAAAGTTTGGATACACCTACTCATTCAAGGGTTTGTCTTTATTTTCACTATTCTGAAAACACATATGGAATCATGTAGTAACCAAAAAATTGTTAAACAAATCAAAAATATTTTATATTTGAGATTATTCAAAGGAGCCACCCTTTGCCTTGATGACAGCTTTACACACTCTTGGCATTCTCTCAACCAGCTTCATGAGGTAGTCACCTGGAATGTATTTCAATTAACAGGTGTGCCTTGTTAAAAGTTAATTTGTGGAATTTCTTTCCTTCTTAATGTATTTGAGCCAATCAGTTGTGTTGTTACAAGGTAGGAGTGGTATACAGAAGATAGCCCTATTTGGTAAAGGACCAAGTCCATATTATGGCAAGAAAAGTTGCCATAAGCAAAGAGAAATGACAGTACAACATTAGGGCTCCCGAGTGGCACAGCGGTCTAAGGCACTGCATCTCAGTGCAAGAGGCGTCCCCACATATCCTGGTTAGATTCCAGGCTGTATCACAACTGGCCGTGATTGGGCATCCCATAGGGCGGTGCACAATTGGCCCAGTGTCATCCAGGTTAGGGTTTGGTTGGGGTAGGCGGTCATTGTAAATAAGAATGAGTTCTAAACGGACTTTCTCAGTTAAATAAATAAAAATACATTTTAGACATAAAGGTCATGTCTAAACCATCAAACGCTATGATGAAACTGACCTCTGCGCGAGAGAATTCCAAGAGTGTACAAAGCTGTCATCAAGGCAAAGGGGGGCTACTTTGAAGAATCTCAAATGTAAAATATATTTTTATTTGTTTAACTTTTTCATCTGTGAGTTCCAAATGGTTGCCCTAGCGTAAGTTGTTTTATGCTCGCTGCCTGCTAATTATATTTAGGATATGTTTCAACACGGGAATTTAAAATAATTTTCTAACAAGTTGTATTTTCTAACAACAGTTTAAATTGAGGTGTGTTCTTTCTCCTCATTAATTCACATAGAAGTAGCCTATTTCAGTGTTGCGGACAATTTATGTTTGAGGCTTTCCTGAGCCGGACAAACTTCTCTCTTCGGGAAGAGCCCGAGCACACCTATGATGTGTGTAAAATAATTTGTTGAATGATGTACTGATTATAATAAGCTAATGCTAAGCTATTTGCCAGCTATGTGAGGCACCATGTTTGTTGACATTGTACAATGCATTCTGGGTGACATTATACAATGTATTCTGTCAGACCAAAGATGTTATAATGAGGTGAATGAATGGTTCACTCATCTTTCGGGTAAACTTCCGGGAGTGAATGAAGGGAAGTGAATGATCATAGACGACACACACCCTTCAACATGCATAGTATAAACAGACCAAACTCATCTCGTCTCCTGTTATTATCTTTGGTTGTTGTGAAAAAAACAAACATGGCGGCGGGCACAAACTACCCATCGATTACTTTCGATTTCTAGAAAGTGTTTTACTCAATTATTTTGATAAATTGTGACCTCACCCGTGATGTGATTAGTTATAAATAGTAATTGCTATTAGCTAATTCATATTGTAGTTTCTGTCGCTCGAGAGTTATAAAAATATGAGACCGCTTGTGTTACGTCAATCTTTCCTCAGTTAGCGTTAGGACAAATGTAGCCTACATTTTCCGATTCGGATGTTTGTGTTATGCTTCAGTTACTTATGTGAATGTCTGAACATTGCATCCAAAAATAAACTGGTTGTAAGGGATTTCCTCCTCTTCTTCTGAAGAGGAGAGGCGAGAAGGATCGGAGGACCAAAATGCAGCATGGTTAAAGTTCATGGTTCTTTAATAAGAGAAACTATACATGAACAGAATACAAAACAAGAAACGTGAAAACCCGAAAACAGTCCCGTGTGGCACAAACACTGACACAGGAGACAACCACCCACAAAATACCCAAGGAATATGGCTGCATAAATATGGTTCCCAATCAGAGACAACGATAAACACCTGCCTCTGATTGAGAACCACTCTCGGCAACCATAGACTTACCTAGACAACTACACTGAACACAACCCCATAAATCTAATAAACCCCTAGACAAGACGAAACACAATAAATCACCAATGTCACACCCTGGCCTAACCAAAATAATAAAGAAAACACAGATAACTTAGGCCAGGGCGTGACACTGGTCACATTCTGGACATAACTTTGTAAGGACTGTGTTTGTTCAAAATGTTTGTGAAAAAACAGTATGTCCAGCTCAAATGCTGATTGTTGCATCAATCGAAACTGAACGTTCTAATCACACCGGCTTGAGCATACGTTGCAGGGATCACTGTGGAATGATCACACCCGTTTGTTGGTACGTGTGAAAAGGTTAACATTTTTTGGTTATTACATGACTCCATATGTGTTATTTCAGAGTTTTAATGTCTTCACTATTATTCTACAATGTTGAAAATAGTAAAATAAAGAAATAGCCTGGAATGAGTAGGTGTGTCCAAATTCTTGACTGGAACTGTACATCTACCTAAATGACCTCGTACCCCTGCACATTGACTCGGTACTGGTACCCTGTGTATACAGCTAATTTATTGTTACTCTCTGAGTATTCATTCCTTGTGTTATTTTTCTATTATTTATTTTTTTCTCTGTATTGTTGGGAAGGGCCTGTAAGCGAGCATTTCACTGTCTACTCAAATCAAATTGTATTGGCCACATACACATGGTTAGCAGATGTTATTGCGAGTGTAGTGAAACGCTTATGCTTCTAGATCAGACAGTGCAGCAGTATCAAACAGGTAATATCTAAAATTCCACAACAAATCCTAATATCTAACAAATTCCACAATAAAACCTTAATACACAAAATCTAGTAAAGGAATGGGATAAGAATATATAGGTATAAAAAATATGGAAGAGCAGTGACAGAACGGCTAAGATGCAATAGATAGTAAAGAAGAGATAGTGAAGGATACAGTATACATACATATACATCTGAGATGAGTAATGCAAGATATGTAAACATTCTTAAAGTGGCATTATTAAAGTGACTAGTGTTCAATTTATTAAAGTGGCCAACAATATCAAGTCTGTAGGTAGGCAGCCACCTCTCGGTGCTAGTGTTGGCTGTTAAACAATCTGATGGCTTTCAGAAGCTGTTTTTCAATCTCTCTGTCCCAGCCTTGATACACCTGTACTGACCTCGCCTTCCAGATGGAAGCAGGGTGAACAGGTAGTGACTCGGGTTGTTATTGTCCTTGATTATCTTTTTTCCTTCCTGTGACATCGGATGTTGTAGGTGTCCTGGAGGGCATGTAGTTTGCCCCTGGTGATGCTTTGTGCAGACCGCACCACCCTCTGGAGAGCCATGGGGTTGTGGGCGGTGTAATTGCTGTACCATGCGGCGATACAGCCTGACAGGATGCTCTCAATTGTGCACCTGTACAGTTTGTGAGGGCTTTTCGGTGACAAGCCACATTTTTTCAGCCTCCTGAGGTTTAAGAGGCACTGTTGCGCCTTCTTCACCACTCTGTGTGCGTGGACCATTTCAGTTTGTCGGTGATATGAACACAGAGGAACTTAAAATTTTCCACCTTCTCCACTGCTGTCCCGTCAATGTGGATAGGGGGGGGGGGGGTACTCCCTTTACTGTTTCCTGAAGTCCACGATCATCTCTTTTCTTTTCCCAACATTGAGTGAGAGGTTATTTTCCTGACACCACACTCAGAGGGCCCTCAACTCTTACCTATAGGCTGTATCGTCGTTGTTGGTAATCAAGCTGTTGTGTCGTCTGCAAACTTGAAGATTGAGTTGGAGGCGTGCATAGCCTTGCAGTTGTGGGTGAACAGGGAGTACAGGAGGGGGCTGAGAACGCACCCTTGTGGGGCCCCAGTGTGGAGGATCAGCGGAGTGGAGATGTTTCCTTCCTTCACCACTTGGGGGCGGCCCGTCAGGAAGTCCAGGACCCTGTTGCACAGGGCAGGGTCGAGACCCAGGGTCTCAAGCTTAATGATGAGCTTGGAGGGTACTATGGTGTTGAATGCTGAGCTGTAGTCGATGAACAGCATTCTTACAGTGCAGTGTGATGTGACAGGGTGACAGGTAGAGTGGAGGTGATATGATCCTTGACTAGTCTCTCAAAGCACTTCATGATGATAGAAGTGAATGCTACGGGGTGATAGTAATTTTTAGTTCAGTTAACTTAGCTTTCTTGGGAACAAGAACAATGGTGGCCCTCTTGAAGCGTGTGGGCACAGCAGACTGGGATAGGGATTGATTGAATATGTCCGTAAACACACCAGCCAGCTGGTCTGCGCTTGCTCTGAGGAAGCGGCAAGGGATGCCTTCTGGGCCAGGAGCCTTGCAAGGGTTAACATGTTTAAATGTTTTGAGGAGAGCCCACGGTCTTTGGTAGCAGGCCGCGTAGGTGGCACTGTGTTGTCCTCAAGGTGCGCAAAGAAGTTGTTTAGTTTCTCTGGAAGCAAGACGCCGATGTCCGCGAAGGGGCTGTTTTTGTTTTTGTAATCCGTGATTGTCTGTAGACCCTGCCACATACATTTGAAGTCGGAAGTTTACATACACCTTAGCCAGATACATTTAAACTCAGTTTTTCACAATTCCTGACATTTAATCCTTGTAAGAATTCCCTGTTTTAGGTCAGTTAGGATCACCACTTTATTTTAAGAATGTGAAATTTCCGAATAATAGTAGAGGGAATAATTTATTTCAGCTTTTATTTCTTTCATCACCATCACAATCCCGGTGGGTCAGAAGTTTACATACATTCTCTGGGATTCTCTGCCTCTAACCCTATTACAGGGGCGGAGTCACTGGCTTACTGGTGTTCTTTCATGCCATCACTAGGAGGGGTGCGTCACTTGAGTGGGTTGAGTCACTGATGTGATCTTCCTGTCTGGGTTGGCGCCCCCCCCTTGGGTTGTGCCATGGCGGAGATCTTTGTGGGCTATACTCGTTGGCCTTGTCTCAGGATGGTAAGTTGGTGGTTGAAGCTATCCCTCTAGTGGTGTGGGGGTTATGCTTTGGCAAAGTGGGTGGGGTTATATCCTTCCTGTTTGGCCCTGTCCGGGAGTATCATCGGATGGGGTCACAGTGTCTCCTGACCCCTCCTGTCTCAGCCTCCAGTATTTATGCTGCAGTAGTGTCGGGAGGCTAGGGTCAGCTTGTTATATCTGGAGTACTTCTCCTGTCTTTTCCGATGTCCTGTGTGAATTTAAGTATGCTCTCTCTAATTCTCTCTTTCTTTCTCTCTCTCTCTCGGAGGACCTGAGTCTTTGGACCATGCCTTAGGACTACCTGGCATGATGACTCCTTGCTCTCCCCAGTCCACCTGGCCATGCTGCTGCTCCAGTTTCAACTGTTCTGCCTGCGGTTATGGAATCTTTACCTGTTCACCAGACGTGCTACCTGTCCCATACCTATTATTTGACCATGCTGGTCATTTATGAACATTTGAACATCTTGGCCATGTTCTGTTATAATCTCCACCCGGCACAGCCAGAAGAGGACTGGCCACCCCACATAGCCTGGTTCCTCTCTAGGTTTCTTCCTAGGTTTTGGCCTTTCTAGGGATTTTTTCCTAACCACCGTGCTTCTACACCTGCATTGCTTGCTGTTTGGGGTTTTAGGCTGGGTTTCTGTACAGCACTTTGAGATATCAGCTGATGTACGAAGGGCTATATAAATACATTTGATTTGATGATCTCCGCATGTGTGGTTCCCACTGTGAAGAATAGAGGTGGTGGTGTGATGGTGCTTTGCTGGTGATAGTCTGATGCATTTAGAATTTAAGGCACACTTAACCAGCATTGCTACTACAGTATTCTGCAGCGATACGCCATCCAATGTGGTTTGCGCTTAGTGGGATTATCATTTGTTTTTCAACAGGACAATGACCCAACACACATCCAGGCTGTGTAAGGGCTATTTGACCAAGAAGGAAAGGGATGGAGTGTTGCATCAGATGACCTGGCGTCCACAATCACCCAACCTCAACCCAATTGAGATGGTTTGGGATGAGTTGGACTGCAGAGTGAAGGAAAAGCAGCCAACAAGTGCTCAGGATATGTGGGAACTCCGTCAAGACTGTTAGAAAAGCATTCCAGGTGAAGCTGGTTGAGAGAATACCAAGAGTGTGCAAAGCTGTCATCAAGGCAAAGGGTGGCTACTTTGAAGAATCTCAAATCTCAAATATATTTTGATTTATTTAACACTTTCTTGGTTACTACAAGATTCCATATGTGTTATTTCATAGTTTTGATGTCTTCACTATTATCGTACAATGTAGAAAATAGTAAAAATAAAGAAAACCCCTTGAATGAGTAGGTGTATCCAAACTTTGGACTGGTACTGTATATGAAGCATTATATACAGTGTACATAATATACAGACTACATAACATCTCCTATAGACTTCCTTATAAACTGGCTCACCGAGTCAGCATATACATCAATGTTATTATCTGAGGCTACCAGGAACATATCCCCGTCTACGTGATCGATGCAATCTTGAAGCGTGGAATCCGATTGGTCAGACCAGCATTGGGATAGGCCTAAGCACGGGCGCTTCTTGTTTTAGTGTCTGCCTATATGAGGGGAGCAACAAGATGGAGTCATGGTCAGATTTGCCAAATGGAGGGCGGGGGAGGGCCTTGTATGCATTGCGGAAGTTAGAGTATAAATGGTTGAGCGTGTTACTCACTCATGTACAGCAATCGGTATTCTGATAGAATTTAGGTAGCGTTGTACTCAAATTAGCTTTGTTAAAATCGCCAGCTACAATAAATGCTTCAGGATATATGGTTTCCAGTTTGAAAGTCCAGTGAAGTTCCTTGATGGCCGTCTTATCCTCTTGAGGGGGATATGCACGGCTGTGACGATAACCGAGGAGAGTTCTCTTGGGAGATAATTTGGTCGGTATTTGATTGTGAGGAATTCTAGGTCAGCTGAACAAAAGGACTTGAGTTCCTGAATGTTGATACAATTACACCATGAGTCGTTAATCATGAAACATACCTCCCCTTCTTCTTCTTACTGGAGAGATGTTTATTCCAGTCAGCATGATACACTGAAAATCCCTTTGGCTGTATAGACTCCGACAGCGTGTCCCCAGCTATCCATGTTTCCGTAAAACATTGTATGTTACAATCCCGGATATCTCTTTGGAAAGCAACTCTTGCCCAGACTTCGTCGACTTTGTTGACTAGGGACTGGACATTAGCGAGTAATATACTCGGGAGCGGTGGGTGCGCATTCGAAGCCTCACTAGAAGACCGCTCCAGCACCCTCTCCTCTTGCGGTGTTGTTTTGGCCTCTGGAATCAGTTTAAATGCCCTGGGAGGCGCAGAGAGATGATCCGCTTTGGGAAGTCGTATTCCTGGTTGTACTGCTGGTTGTGCTGGTAAGTTGACGTCTCTCTGATATCCAATAGTTCTTCCCGGTTGTATGTAATAACACAATGTTTTCTGGGCTAACAATGTAATAAATAATACATAAAAGACAAAATACTGCACAGTTTCCTAAGGAATAGAAGCGAAGCTGCCATTTCTATCTGCACCATCTTGTAGTGATTATGTTTTGTTTCCTGTTTTTTACGAGGCATGTGACAAATTTGATTTGATTATTGCCTGCTAAGGGGCCATTTCAGTCAATGAGGGTTCACAAAAGTGATTGAGAGAGGTCAGTGTTTCCTATCGCGGCTGGACTTAGGCAATCAAGTGATAAATAAAAAGATCAATATTACTGGGTTAAAAACGCTCATTGTTTTGTCATATAGAAATGTAAAAAAACTAAGTATATAGGGCTGAACTGCATCCATTATCAGATGCAGTAATCAACAATTCTATATGGGACGATGAAACTAGGATATAGGATAGCCTAAAGTGTGGCTGAAGATTTGTTGTTGTTAGACAAAGCTACGTGAATGAATAAAGGGGACACGGCTAGGTGGTGTTATACATGTATTCATATATTATTCTCCTCCTGAAGCAGGCCCTGGCTGCGTCCAAATGACACTCTATTCCCTACATAGTACACTACTTTTGACCAGAGCCCTATGGGGAATAGGATGCCATTTGGGGTGCAGCACATTTCTCGATAGCATGTGCACAGACTGGATATCTCGGAGCCTGGAGACTAACACAACTCTCCAGTGAGCCTCCCTTTGATCATCACAGTGATAAAAACCCACTCCTGTCATGGCTGCTTTACTATTAACTTATCATGATGTACTATGAGCAGGTGGAATGTCTCTATCAGTAGCTCACAGTAGGGTGGACCATGAACGACACTGCTGTTTTATCATTGGGTTCCAGTGGCTCAGTGGGTTGGGTTTGTAGAGAATGGTGGATTGTGGGTTTGATTCTCACATGGCTACATCTACTCTCAATGTTGACAGTTCTGTAAGTCGCCTTGGATTCAAAACGTCTACCAAATGACCATATTACATTAAATTATAATTGTTAAGTATTTTATTATCATATTATTAGTAGAATTTATACAACAATAAGTCTCTTCTCAGGCAATTCTAGCAGTATAGTGTTTTCCTACAATGAGGAACGTTTAGAGCAACCAAATAAAGCCAAGCAGGAAGTAATCAGAGTGATACGGCTCTTATCCAATACCACCAGCCAGCTATACTGCCTCCCTTCCTCACTCCAGCCGATGAGCTTTAGCACCTCTAAATGCTTCCCAAAGCTCCGTTAATCAGTCTAAAGAGGTTCGCCGAGACATTGGGCAGAGGAAAAATGGGAGTAACACTCCAAGTAAGTGCTAATGGAGAGGTTAATACAGAGGCTGTTAACAGGCAACAGCAAAGAAGCAATTTGTCACTGTGACTAACTCAACTGAACCACAAGCCAGCCACTCCAATGACTCCAGACACCAAATGCAAAAATCTCCACCAGAGTAACACACGGCCTGTGTATGTAACCCTTTAAGGTTTATGAGAGGTTTATAAAAAAAGTTTAAGTCTGTTTAGGAAAACAGGGGTTTAGGGGTCTATATTAGGGGTCCCTACCCCTATAATAGGGTAACTATTAAGGTAGTTGAGGAAGGCAAAACACACACACAATGAACACAATATGTTACTACACCTGTTTGTGTAGCCGACTTACCTGGCAACAACTTCCTATGGCAACAACACAATATGGAAAACAGATCATATTCAATTCAACATGAGTGCATTTAGAAAATGTTAAGGAGACATTTTGCATCGTCAATTTGGATTACTGTACTGCTGACAAATGCAAACGTGTGAATGATTAATTGTGCAATAATTGATCGGCTCCAAATCAACAGCATCTGCACTTTAGTGGGTTATGATGATCTGAGGCACATTTCTCTGAAGTTGTTTTTTTAAAACCACATAATATGACAGCTTTATCAGGATGTTACATTCCTGCGTCTGTATCAAAGCCGCTGAAAAATGTATCTTCCTCAATAGAGAGAGGTTGTTTGTGAAGCAGGGGTTTCATCCTAAATGGCACCCTATTCCCTATGTAGTGCACTACTTTTGACCAGTAGTGCACTTTATAGCGAATAGGGTGCTATTTGGGATGCAACGAGTGCCCAGGAAAGATTTCATTATTGCTGGTCTACAGATACCTCATCTCATCTCTGGCCATTTAAAGGAAACAGATGACAATCAGAACGACTGCTAAGTTTGTTTTCAGGTGTGCTGATGGCTTTTTGAAGAGAGAGAAACATAACCTAGTCATTTACTGAATAAATATTAAATAGCAATTGGCATGGCTACAATGTATATTTCTGACGAGCAGATTATTTAGTATGGTTATTATGAAAACAAAAAGCAGGAAGCAGAAATATCAATACACATCCTCCTTTGCCTTCCCTTTGCCAATCTTGTGAATTAACATATTTTTGGAGCACCTAGCTGCACAAACCACATTTTTACAAACGTGACATGACAACAAGATAAGTCTAAGCAGAAAAAATGAATTTAACCGCGAAACTAGAAATACTGTAAGTACCATACTAGTGTTGTTCTCTGAAAAATCATATTCATCAGATGCAATTTTGCAGTGTTCTGGCAAATCAAGTTGACACAGAAAATGTCAGAGAATTGGTTAGTACTGGGAGAGTTGACGCTTTGCCCTTTATATTTACTTTCTGTGATGTGAGCTTCCCTCCCTCCCTCCCTCCCTCCTCTGTGGAAGCTGTCAGGGCCATCAGGAATCCATTCCCATTCCAGTCACGTTGATCACACCGTAAGTGATTCTGGATGAAAATTATTCATACATAGAAGAACTATATTCAAGGGAGAGCTCTACCTTTAAAAGAGAAAAACCACTTAAAAACATCTAAAGTAGATTTCACATGTTTGTCTTTTTTAATTGATATTTAAAAAGCAAAGCAGGATATATGATTTTTTGAAAAGGCAGCAAAGAGGCAGGCAAAGCTAAACATGTATTTGTCATTTAATGCGTAGCCCCACTTAAAACATATTTTACGTCATTTTAATTTACATAATCTAAAACCACAGGTGGCAGTAATTTGGTTATTAAAAGGATACTGTGTGCGCTGTACAATTTTGTGTTAGTGCTATATTATACTGTGGCAGGGAGAGGGGAGACATATCATCCCTGGGAGTAATGATACTAATGAGAGAAGCTTTTTAACCAGGCAACCTGTCAGCCCCCAAAGAGAGAGAGGCAGCCGGAGAAAGAGGCAGAAATACAGAGAGAGCATATTTTGCATTTAGAAAGACCCTGTATAAATTAAATCCCCCAATTAGATGTTTTCTCGTGTGTATTATTCTCAATGTATTCTTGTTTTTGTTGTCATATACTGTTGTTCCTCAAGCATATTGTTCATTTTTGTAATACTTCATATACATTGCTTTGGCAACAGTGGCAACCAGCCATTCATGCCAATAAAGCATTTATCAAATTTAATTGAAATGAGAGATGGAGAGAGAGCGGCAGAGAGAGAGATTCAGAAAGAGATAGAGCGAGTGGGAGAACAGGGAGGTAGAGAAGCAGAGCGAGAGAAAAAGAGCGGCAGTGTGCTCGCAAGAAAGAGAGAGGCAGAGAGAGAGGCAGAGTGAGAGAGAGAGAGGGGCAGAGAGAGAGGCAGAGTGAAAGAGAGAGGCAGAGAGAGAGAGAGAGGCAGAGAGAGAGAGAGGCAGAGTGAGAGAGAGAGAGAGAGGCAGAGTGAGAGAGAGAGAGGAGAGTGAGAGAGAGAGAGAGAGAGAGAGAGAGAGAGAGAGAGAGAGAGAGAGAGAGAGAGAGGGAAGGCTTGAAACCATGCCCAACTTCTCAGCTTCCCAAGAGGCTTTTCAAAATTCAATACATAACATCTGTAGGCGATGTTGGGTGCAGACCTAGCGGAGTGCGTCATAACACACAGACACACACACAGACACACACACACACAGAGAGACAGAGAGAGAGAGAAAGAGAGAGATGGCTGAACAAAGAAACCATGACGACTACCAGGTTTCCATAGCAACTGCTGCAAGGCCTGGAGAGTATAATAGCACATCAATCACTGTCCAAAAAAGAACTAAATTATCAGCTAAAATAAACCTTTAGGATCTGTTTAGTGGTGTGCATTCGGCGGTAACTCACCTCCTCGAAACCTTGCTCTTTGGCAAAAGTGGCCGCCTCCTGAAATAGAAAATAAAGAACACAAATTAACAGTTAATTACAGAGTCACAATGCTGTAACGGAAGTCATAGCGAACACATCCCAAATGGCCCCCTATCCCCTATGTAGTGCACTACTTTTGACCAGGGCCAAAAGGGGTCTGGACAAAAGTAGTGCACTACATAGGATGCCATTTGAGACATACCCACTTCAGGCATACAGTACAAGACCTCTCACTTCCTTCAGTCACTGACAGACTAAACACGTGTGATGATCTGACACTTGAGATTGAAGGAGTAACTTGAGTCCATTCTGCTGCTGTGCTACTTTGCTCCCTGAATTAATACTGTACTCATAGGGGACGGCATAAACCCATTTAATCCCAATGCCCCACTTTGGCTCATTTTACAGCAACAGCTTTGAGAAGAAGACAGACAACGTCTGCATCTCAAATGGCACCCTATTCTCTTTATATTGCACTGCTTTTGACCAGGACCCATAGGGTCAAAAGTAGTGCACTATATAGGAAATAGTGTGCCACTTGGGATACAATCAACATAATTTCAGCTTAGCCATGAAACTACTGTAACACAGACGATAGATATGGATAGATATGTGGGTTTCCCAGTTTACACCACTGGAATTCAATAATAGTGACCACGAAAGGCATGATTTATAGTGTACTTGACTTTTGGTGGTGGCTTGCAGTCAGGTGACATTATTTGCTCTGTTTAGTCAATGGGCAGAGGCTTCTGTAGGCTAGCTGTTGCACGATGAGATGCAATAACATGGACACAAATCACGAGTGACAAGTGCATTCGCTCAATTCACTTTTGACCCTTAGACAAAGCAATAAGTCGATGCTATGATGCTAAATGACCCGATTATATGGAAAGGGGGCTGGGGTTGTGACCTTGGGGAGACACGGGTTGACGACCTGGTCTTACACACAGAAGAGAGGGAGGAGATGAAGGAGTGTGTGTGTGGTGTGTGACAAGAGAAAAGGGAGGAGAGAAGACATGAAGCAATAGTGTTATGGGGCCCAGGGGGGAACAGGCATGCCTCTCTGTCTCTGATCACCCATTACTGGGACAGAGATACTGGATGTCACTTCATCTAATAACACACACATACAGTTAAAAAAATGTAGTTTCAACTAATTATTATAAAGTAATTGGTTACACAGCCTTTTTTAGTTTCTGAACTGTTCAATTAAAGTGCTACCTGAACTTAAAATGTTAAGTTGACCCAAACGTAGCATTAACTTGAAAAAGCATCAGTCAACTTATATTATGTGTTTGCTCAACTTGTCCCATTCAACTAGAATTATTTTTTTTCTTTTCCCCAAGATGGCGTAGCAGTGCAGATGTGGTTTGTCATCCTCTCGTTTACTTTTTGTATTTTTTATCTTTTTTTGTATATATTTAAATTTATTTGTCAATCACTTTTCCATTTTAAAATTAAATATACCTACTGGTAACCCGCTTCAATCAATGTGACACGGATCCGCTATTATTTTTAGACCTTATAACCAAAACCTCCATCAGAAGATAGCCATCAGGAGCTAAACAGCTTATTAGCTAATAGCTATTTAGTCATTGTAAACCACTGCTCGCGGCCTTTACCCTCTGTACAGGCACCAGCCGTTATTTAGCCTGCATAATACCTGCCAGCCTCGGACTGTTTTTCTCCACTACAACACCGGATTCCAGGCGAAACACCTGGACCATTACTCCTGATCATCACAGCTAGCTAGCTGCCACCGAGTGACCAAGCCCCAAAGTTCGCTCTGAGCCAGGCACATCTCCCGGCTAGCAAACAAAATTACTAAAACTACAATACCTCTTTCACCATCTGGCCCGGTCCCTTTGTCGACACAGCGCCCCGCCGTACCACCACGGCTGGTCCGGAAACGTAATTCCATCCACTGTGCTCTCAACCGGCCTTCGCTGGACGTCGGAGCAGATGCTTCTACTTACCCCGCCTGCTAACTTTAAACTCTGTGTCTCCCGCGTGCTAGCATAGCAACGACTACCTGCGGCTTCCCTGTTCCATCTATTGATGTTCACTGAACCCTATGATCACTTGGCTACATAGCTGATGCCTGCTGGACTGTTCATTTATCACGGTAACTCAGCTCTGTGTGTAGTTCATCAACATTTTACCTGTTGTTGTTGTCTTAGCTGATTAGCTGTTGTTGTCTTACAGGGTGTTGTCTTTGCAAGCTCTCCCAATCAACACCTGTGATTGTTTTATGCCTTGCTTTATGTCTCTCTCAAATGTAAATATGCCTTGTATACTGTTGTTTAGGATAGTTATCATTGTTTTAGTTCACTGCGGAGCCCCTCGTCCCACTCTACATGCCTCATATATCTCCTTTCTACCACCTCCCACAAATGCAGTGACGTCACCCAGTATAACCAGCATGTCCAGAGAGGCAACCTCTCTTATTATCACTCTGGGCTTACCTCCACTGTACCCACACCCCACCATACCCCTGTCTGCATATTATGCCCTGAATCTATTCGACCATGCCCAGAAATCTGCTCCTTTAATTCTCTGTCCCCAACGCACGAGACGACCAGTTTTGATAGCCTTTAGCTGTACCCTCATCCTACTCCTCCTCTGTTCCTTGAGTGATGTGGAAGTTAACCCAGGCCTTGCGTGTCCCCAGGCACTCTCATTTGTTGACTTCTGTAATCAAAAAAGCCTTGTTTTCATGCATGTTAACATCAGAAGCTTCCTCCCTAAGTTTGTTTTACTCACTGCTTTAGCACACTCCGCCAACCCTGATGTCCTTGCCCTGTCTGAATCCTGGCTTAGGAAGACCACCAAAACTTCTGAGATTTCCATACCCAACTACAACATTTTCCGTCAAGATAGAACTGCCAAAGGGGGAGGAGTTGCAATCTACTGCAGAGATAGCTTGCAAAGTTCTGTCATACTTTCCAGGTCTATGCCCAAACAGTTCGAGCTTCTAATTCTTAAAATGAATCTCTCCAGAAATAAGTCTCTCACTGTTGCCGCCTGTTATAGACCCCCCTCAGCTCCCAGCTGTGCCCTGGACACCATATGTGAATTGATTTCCCCATCTATCTTCAGAGTTCATTCTGTTAGGTGACCTAAACTGGGATATGCTTAACACCCCAGCAGTCCTACAATCTAACGTAGATGCTCTTAAACTCACAAAAATGATCAAGGAAACCACCAGGTACAACCCTAAATCCGTAAACATGGGCACCGTCATAGATATTATCCTAACCAACTTGACCTCCAGGAGGATGCCTGGTCGTTCTTTAAAAGTTATTTCCTCACTATCTTAAATAAGCATGCCCCTTTCAAAAATGTAGAACTAACAACAGATATAGCCCTTGGTTCACTCCAGATCTGACTGCCCTTGACCATCACAAAAACTTCCTGTGGCGGACTGAAATAGCATTGAATAATCCCCGCAATATGCAACTGTTCAGGGAAGTCAGGAACCAATACACACAGTCAGTCAGGAAAGCAAAGGCTAGCTTTTTCAAACAGAAATGTGCATCTGCAACTAATTCCAAAAAGTTGTGGGACACTGTAAAGTCCATGGAGAACAAGAGCACCTCCTCCCAGCTGCCCACCGCTCTGAGGCTAGGAAACACTGTTACCACCGATAAATCCACTATAATTGAGAATTTCAATAAGCATTTCTCTACAGCTGGCCATGCTTTCCACCTGGCTATCCCTACCCCGGTCAACTGCCCCGCCCAAACCCCCACCATTTCTCCTTCACCCAAATCCAGATAGCTGATGTTCTGAAAGAGCTGCAAAATCTGGACCCCTACAAATCATCCAGGCTAGACAATCTGGACCCTCTCTTTCTAAAATTATCTACAGAAATTGTTGCAACCACTTACTAGCCTGTTCAACCTCTCTTTTGTATCATCGGAGATTCCCAAAGATTGGAAAGCTGCCGCGGTCATCCTCCTCTTCAAAGGGGGTGACACTCTAGACCCAAACTGCTACAGACCTACAGTGGGGAGAACAAGTATTTGATACACTGCCGATTTTGCAGGTTTTCCTACTTACTAAGCATGTAGAGGTCTGTAAATTTTATC
Organism: Oncorhynchus masou masou; assembly: GCF_036934945.1. Lineage (NCBI taxonomy): Eukaryota > Metazoa > Chordata > Actinopteri > Salmoniformes > Salmonidae > Oncorhynchus > Oncorhynchus masou. The sequence continues at coordinate 32,501,769 of NC_088235.1, forward strand.
ATAGGTACACTTCAACTGTGAGAGACGGAATCTAAAACAAAAATCCAGAAAATCACATTGTATGATTTTTAAGTAATTAATTTGCATTTTATTGCATGACATAAGTATTTGATACATCAGAAAAGCAGAACTTAATATTTGGTACAGAAACCTTTGTTTGCAATTACAGAGATCATATGTTTCCCATATCTTGACCAGGTTTGCACACACTGTAGCAGGGATTTTGGCCCACTCCTCCATACAGACCTTCTCCAGATCCTTCAGGTTTTGGGGCTGTCGCTGGGCAATACGGACTTTCAGCTCCCTCCAAAGATTTTCTATTGGGTTCAGGTCTGGATACTGGCTAGGCCACTCCAGGACCTTGAGATGCTTCTTACGGAGCCACTCCTTAGTTGCCCTGGCTGTGTGTTTCGGGTCGTTTTCATGCTGGAAGACCAAGCCACGACCCATCTTCAATGTTCTTACTGAGGGAAGGAGATTGTTGGCCAAGATCTCGCGATACATGGCCCCATCCACCCTCCCCTCAATACGGTGCCATCGTCCTGACCCCTTTGCAGAAAAGCATCCCCAAAGAATGATGTTTCCACCTCCATGCTTCACGGTTGGGATGGTGTTCTTGGGGTTGTACTCATCCTTCTGCTTCCTCCAAACACGGCGAGTGGAGTTTAGACCAAAAAGCTATATTTTTGTCTCATCAGACCGCATGACCTTCTCCCATTCCTCCTCTGGATCATCCAGATGGTCATTGGTAAACTTCAGATGGGCCTGGACATGGGCTGGATTGAGCAGGGGGACCTTGCGTGCGCTGCAGGATTTTAATGATGATGGCGTAGTGCGTTACTAATGGTTTTCTTTGAGACTGTGGTCCCAGCTTTCTTCAGGTCATTGACCAGGTCCTGCTGTGTAGTTCTGGGCGGATCCCTCACCTTCTTCATGATCATTGATGCCCCACGAGGTGAGATTTTGCTTACCAAGCTGCTTGCCTATTGTCCTGTAGCCCATCCCAGCCTTGTGCAGGTCTACAATTTTATCCCTGAGGTCCTTACACAGCTCTCTGGTCTTGGCCATTGTGGAGAGGTTGGAGTATGTTTGATTGAGTGTGTGGACAGGGGTCTTTTATACAGGTAACGAGTTCAAACAGGTGCAGTTAATACAGGTAATGAGTGGAGTACAGGAGGGCTTCTTAAAGAAAAACTAACAGGTGTGTGAGAGCTGGAATTCTTACTGGTTGGTAGGTGATCAAATACTTATGTCATGCAATAAAATGCAAATTAATTACTTAAAAATCATACAATGGGATTTTCTGGATTTTTGTTGGTGCACAGTTGAAGTGCACCTATGATAAATATTACAGACCTCTACATGCTTTGCAAGTAGGAAAACCTGCAAAATCGGCAGTGTATCATATACTTGTTCATCCCACAGTATATCTATCCTACCCTGTCTTTCTAAGGTCTTCGAAAGCCAAATAAACAGATTACTGACCATTTAGAATCCCACCGTACCTTCTCCGCTATGCAATCTGGAGTCAGAGCTGGTCATGGGTGCACCTCAGCCACGCTCAAGGTCCTAAACAATATCATAACCTCCATCGATAAGAGAAATTACTGTGCAGTCGTATTCATCGAGCTGGCCAAGGCTTTCACTCTGTCAATCACCACATTCTTATTGGCAGACTCGACAGCCTTGGTTTCTCAAATAATTCCTGGTTTACTACCTACTTCTCTGATAGAGTTCAGTGTGTAAAATCGGAGGGCCTGTTGTCCGGACCTCTGGCAGTCTCTATGGGGGTACCACAGGATTCAATTCTCGGGACAACTCTTTTCTCTGTATATGTCAATGATGTCGCTCTTGCTGGGGGTGATTCCCTGATCCACATCTACGCAGACGACACCATTCTGTATACATCTGGCCCTCCTTTGGACACTGTGTTAACTAACCTCCAAACGAGCTTCAATGCCATACAACACTCCTTCCGTCTTTTCTGACCTAGAATATGTGGACAACTATAAATACCTAAGTGTCTGGCTAGACTGTAAACTCTCCTTCCAGACTCATATCAAACATCTCCAATCCAAAATCAAATCTAGAATCGGCTTTCTATTTTGCAACAAAGCCTCTTTCACTCACGCCGCCAAACTAACCTTAGTAAAACTGACTAACCTACCAATTCTCGACTTCGGCGATGTCATCTAAAAAATAACTTCCAATACTCTACTCAGCAATCTGGATGCAGTCTACCACAGTGCCATCCGTTTTGTTACCAAAGCCCCTTATACCACCCACCACTGCGACCTGTACGCTCTAGTCGGCTGGCCCTTGCTACATATTCGTTGCCACTGGCTCCAGGTCATCTATAATGCTATGCTAGGTAAAGCTCCGCCTTACCTCAGCTCACTGGTCACGATAACAACACCCACCCATAGCACAATGTAATCATGTATGTCAATGTTTGTCAAATATGTCAATTGAAAACATTGTATGTCAAAAGCAACGTGTTTGCAACTACTTCCACAGCCTTTTTTGTGAAGTATTTATAATAATAATTTCTAGATAAATGAACAAAAGTTGAACAAACATTTTAAGTTGACTGAATATTTGCCTAAGTTCTCAAGTTGGAGCCAAGGTTGGGCAAACTAAAAATATTATGTTCACGTAACACTTTGACTGAAAGTTTGAGTTAAAAGGTTGTGGAACCAGTTACTTAATAATAATAATGAGTTGAAACTAGAATTTTTTACAGTGCGCACATATAGTACATGCATTTGCACGCACACAACCACCCACCCTCACCCATTCAAATTGCCACTCAAGCTCTTTTCAAATGAGGTGAGTGTCTCTTTTAATGTAGCTAGTGGGCACCAGCCACTCACATTCATTCATTTGTTAATTTATTAACTAATAGATATTGACTTCAGAAACATTTAATCACAGATGAGCAGCAACCATCACACTTCAGGGGCATGAACATCTTAATGCGTTGTCAAAACAAGGATACTTCATTTGATGCTCCTTTACAAAGGGTGTGTCCCAAATGGCAACCTATTCCCCATGTCCGGGGCAGGCAACTATATTCAGCCACGGTCCGATTTTTGTCGGAGAGGATGGTCGGGGGGCCGGAACATAATTCTAATACTTTGTACACTGCAAATTGGACTAAACCCCAAAATAATATACCCCAAATATTTCCAAAATTAAATATATTTTTAGTTGAATTCATGGTGATTTTACAGTTTTTCACCGAAAAACCTGAGAGTGTACAAAACATTAAGAACACTCTTTCCATGACAGACTGACCAGGTGAATCCAGGTGAAAGCTATGATCCCTTATTGATGTTAAATCCACTTCAATCAGTGTACATCAAGGGGAGTAGACAGGTTAAAGGAGCCTTGAGACATGGATTGAGTATGTTTGTCATTCAGAGGGTGAATAGACAAGACAAAATGGTGCCTTTGAACAGGGTATGGTAGTAGGTGTTAGGCGCACCGGTTTGTGTCAAGAACTGCAACACTGCTGGGTTTTTCACACTCGACAGTTTCCTGTGTGTATCAGAAATGGTCCACCACACAAAGGACATCCAGCCAACTTGACAACTGTGGAAATCATTGGAGTCAACATGGGCCAGCATCCCTATGGAATGCTTTCAACACCATGTAGAGGTGTTCTGAGGGCAAAAGGGGAGGGGTGCAACTCAACATTAGGATTGTGTTCTTAATATTTTGAACACAAATTTAGAAGCATTTGGGACGCAGACAATGCCTTTTAAAAAGGCACATGAATGCAGGCAGAATGTCATTCCTGTTGGTTGGCTATAGTCTTCAGTCACCCAGTTAACTACAGTGGAAACACTCTTCTGTGTAAGTGAGATTTGGTTGGCAGCATAGAAAATTAATATAATGGTGGTAACAATTTCTATGAGCCACCTGCGTGTGATGTATTATAGGCATTTATGCATTTATAAGGGTTCTTAGGATAGATGGAGCTGCAAGCTGTTATGAATGCTTACAGCTAAACCACACAATACAACTAATGTGTGACTACATTATATATGCATGCAAATAAAGTTGTATTGAATTCAATTGAATGCATATATAGCCCTTGTGTAATAAAGAACCTTCAGACCTACAGTATAATACACTATTGGACGATAGAAAACACTAATTAATTCATTATGCGTTATAAAAGAGTTGCCAACGGGTTGAATCACTAAAAGTTTAAAACTGATACAATGTTAGAACGATATGAGGGCTTAATGTTTCTTTACGGTTGTCACTAAAATGGTAAGTGCTTAGGGGTTGTAAAATTCCAGAAAATCAAAAAAAAATATATATCAAAAAAATTCCCCAGAAATTCCCCCAAATTTGTTGAAAGTTTCCTGAATTTTGCAACCATATTCAATACATCCTTTGAGACACATCTGGACAAGATTAATGTCTTCAACAAAGTGTCTCATTAGTTTAAAGATGTAATGAAGTGTTCACTTCATTTGATTATCCAAGTCTCTTTTCTCCTCTTTAAAGATCGAATCAGCATGAGGGGAAACAGTGCCACTGTTCACCCCCAGGGCCTTTGTCATTGTTTTGTTGATGAAACAAACAGAGGCGTGAAAAAAAGAAAAGCCAGTACATATTTAGCTGTTCTGTCGCACGTGCAATGTTGTCAGCGGGAAAATCAAATCAAAGTGTATTTGTCACATGCACAGGATACAACAGATCTAAACAGTAATGTAAAATGCTTACTTACAAGCGCCTCCTCAACAATGGCTTGTTCAATATAAAAAACATTTTGTTGTTGTTGTTTACAGTAACCTATTTGTTGTTGTTTAGATTAACCTATTTGTTGTTTTATCTCAAACAGACGTGGCAGTTCTCCAATTAAGGATTCCAGCTGAGTGATGTGGCAAGTTGATGAGGGACCAGAGGTTCTCCTTAAGGCGTCACCAAGCTTCAGTTCGGCTGGCGGCTAGCCGAAGTCGACTAGGAGAACAAAATGAGTGTGCTCGCATACTCCCTTAAAAGACATTGGCTTGTACAACTAGAAAAAAAGCAGAAATACTACTTTTTGTTTGCCCATTTTAGCTATTGCTCAAAATAGTCTGACTTTATTTAAGATTACTCAAGAAATCTATGATACATTTTTACTCAGACTATTTGCATTGCCCCGTCCCCCTCTTTTACACCGCTGCTACTCTCTGTTTTTATCAGCTACACATAGTCCTTTTAATAACTCTACCTACATGTACATATTACCCCAACTAACCGGTGCCCCTGCACATTGATTCTGTATCGATACGCCCGTGTATATAGTCTCGCTATGGTTGTTTTACTGCTGCTCTTTAATTACTTGTTACTTTTATTTCTTATTCTTATATGTATTTTTTAGAACTGCATTGTTAGTTAGGGGCTCGTAAGTAAGCATTTAACTGTAAGGTCTACACCTGTTGTATTCGGCGCATGTGATTATTAACATTTGATTTGATTTGGACTTTTTGGCCAAGGACATCTTAGTTGCGCAATTTTACATCTAAGATGTTTGGAACAGTATTTATAAATACATTTTTTGCATGAAAAGGAGTTGTCTCATTGAATGGCAACAAAAACTTTACTGAAGAATCCAATCACCGACGAAGGGGTGTAGACTTTGGCTACTGACTTCTGCTTGTCAATAAAAAAAAATTGTGTGTGCACGAACAACCGAAAAAACTCTTACCGAAGACCAAAACAAACCAAAACGTATTTTTTTTTGTCAATATATATGTACGAACTCTTCCCGAAACTAGGCTACTTATTATTTGTTGCAATTTTTACCCCCTTTTTCTCCACAATTTCATTATTATGATCTTGTCTCATCGCTGCAACTCCCCAACGGGCTCGGGGGAGGCGAAGGTCGAGTTATGCGCCCTCAGAAACATGACCCGCCTAACCGCGCTTCTTAACACCCGCTCGCTTAACCCGGAAGCCAGCTGCACCACTGTGTCAGAGGAAACACTGTTCAACAGACGACCGAGGTCAGCCTGCAAGTGCCCGGTCTACCACAAGGAGTCGCTAGAGCGCAATGAGTGAACCCCAGGCTGTAGTGACGCCGCAACATTGGAATGCAATGCTTTAGGCCACAGCGCCACTCGGGAGGCCTACCAGGCTACTTTTCATTTAAAAGAATCAATTCACTAGTCCGTCGAGCCCTCTCCCACGAGAATAAACAATATGCATTTTCTAGCGATGTCACCATTCCTCTCCCTTCCTCACCTATATAAGCAGCAAGTTTTGTCTCATTTTTGTTCAGCGTTTGTGGTGGCAGCGCAATTCCTTTGCCTGGCTAAAGTACAATACGTGCCTTATATTGTTTAGCATTAATTGTAAAATTGTAACCTGTGTACATGTGTTGTTTGCAAGCTCATAGTTTGATGCCTGCACTGGCTTAGTTGTTTATTCTACAGTGCCTTGCGAAAGTATTCGGCCCCCTTGAACTTTGCGACCTTTTGCCACATTTCAGGCTTCAAACATAAAGATATAAAACTGTATTTTTTTGTGAAGAATCAACAACAAGTGGGACACAATCATGAAGTGGAACAACATTTATTGGATATGTCAAACTTTTTTAACAAATCAAAAACTGAAAAATTGGGCGTGCAAAATTATTCAGCCCCCTTAAGTTAATACTTTGTAGCGCCACCTTTTGCTGCGATTACAGCTGTAAGTCGCTTGGGGTATGTCTCTATCAGTTTTGCACATCGAGAGACTGAATTTTTTCCCCATTCCTTCTTGCAAAACAGCTCGAGCTCAGTGAGGTTGGATGGAGAGCATTTGTGAACAGCAGTTTTCAGTTCTTTCCACAGATTCTCGATTGGATTCAGGTCTGGACTTTGACTGTTCCATTCTAACACCTGGATATGTTTATTTTTGAACCATTCCATTGTAGATTTTGCTTTATGTTTTGGATCATTGTCTTGTTGGAAGACAAATCTCCGTCCCAGTCTCAGGTCTTTTGCAGACTCCATCAGGTTTTCTTCCAGAATGGTCCTGTATTTGGCTCCATCCATCTTCCCATCAATTTTAACCATCTTCCTTGTCCCTGCTGAAGAAAAGCAGGCCCAAACCATGATGCTGCCACCACCATGTTTGACAGTGGGGATGGTGTGTACAGGGTTATGGGCTGTGTTGCTTTTACGCCAAACATAACGTTTTGCATTGTTGCCAAAAAGTTCAATTTTGGTTTCATCTGACCAGAGCACCTTCTTCCACATGTTTGGTGTGTCTCCCAGGTGGCTTGTGGCAAACTTTAAACAAAACTTTTTATGGATATCTTTAAGAAATGGCTATCTTCTTGCCACTCTTCCATAAAGGCCAGATTTGTGCAATATACGACTGATTGTTGTCCTATGGAAAGAGTCTCCCACCTCAGCTTTAGATATCTGCAGTTCATCCAGAGTGATCATGGGCCTCTTGGCTGCATCTCTGATCAGTCTTCTCCTTGTATGAGCTGAAAGTTTAGAGGGACGGCCAGGTCTTGGTAGATTTGCAGTGGTCTGATACTCCTTCCATTTCAATATTATCGCTTGCACAGTGCTCCTTGGGATGTTTAAAGCTTGGGAAATCTTTTTGTATCCAAATCCGGCTTTAAACTTCTTCACAACAGTATCTCGGACCTGCCTGGTGTGTTCCTTGTTCTTCATGATGCTCTCTGCGCTTTTAACGGACCTCTGAGACTATCACAGTGCAGGTGCATTTATACAGAGACTTGATTACACACAGGTGGATTGTATTTATCATCATTAGTCATTTAGGTCAACATTGGATCATTCAGAGATCCTCACTGAACTTCTGGAGAGAGTTTGCTGCACTGAAAGTAAAGGGGCTGAATAATTTTGCACGCCCAATTTTTCAGTTTTTGATTTGTTAAAAAAGTTTGAAATATCCAATAAATGTCGTTCCACTTCATGATTGTGTCCCACTTGTTGTTGATTCTTCACAAAAAAATACAGTTTTATATCTTTATGTTTGAAGCCTGAAATGTGGCAAAACGTTGCAAAGTTCAAGGGTGCCGAATACTTTCGCAAGGCACTGTAGTTAGTGTATTGTAGTATTTCTACATGTTGCAGCCTACTTTATAATCTCTTGTCATGGCACTGCTCAGTCACACATGCCAATGTCTTGCACCTCCCCTTTTATATCCTCTAGAACCACAACCTCCTACCATCACTTGTATCAAACTTACAAGTCGTAAAAAAAGGCAAACAGCTCCATCATTCTTTGAATCAGATGGCTCATTCATAACAAAACCAACTGATATTGCCAACTACTTTAATGATTTTTTCATTGGCAAGATTAGCAAATTTAGGGAGCCATGCCAGCAAACAAAAGCTGACACAACACATTCATATATATCTGAACAAATTATGATTGGTGTCTATCAACAATGTCAAGCCACCAGAGTCTGACAACCAGAGGTGTGGACTCGAGTCACATGACTTGGACTCGAGTCAGACTCGAGTCACAAATATGATGACTTGCAACTCATATTTGACTTTAACAGCAATGACTCGTGGCTTGACTTGGACTTGAGCCTGTTGACTCGACCTGACTTGATACCCTCTGTCATGCTCTGACCTTAGAGAGCCGTTTTATTTCTCTATTTGGTTAATTCAGGGTGTGATTTGGGTGGGCATTCTATGTTGTCTATTTCTTTGTTTTTGGCCGATTATGGTTCCCAATCAGAGGTAGCTGTCTATCGTTGTCTCTGATTGGGAATCATACTTAGGCAGCCCTTTTTCCCACATTCTGTTGTGGGATTTGGTCTTTGTTTATTGCATGTGTTGCACTCCTAAGCTTTTTGTTCGTTGAGTTGTTTATTGTTTTTTTTGGTGAACATTTATATATTAAAGAAAATGTACGCCTACGACGCTGCACCTTGGTCTTATTCGAACGACGGACGTTACAGAAGATCCCACCACCAACGGACCAAGCAGCGTGGTCAGGAGGACTGGACCTGGGAGGAAATCCTGGAGGGAGCAGGACCCTGGACAAGGGCTGGGAAGTATCGCCGTCCAAAGGAGGAGATGGAGGCAGCGGAAGTGGAATGGCGATGTTACGAGGAGTTATACCAACCAACAAGCACAGGTTGGCGGAGTCAGGGTTTAGACCTGCGCCAACTCCCCATGCTTACCGTGGGGAGCGTGTGACTGGTCAGGCACCGTGTTATGGAGTGATGCGCACGGTGTCTCCAGTCAGCATTCACAGGCCGGTGCGCTCTGTGCCAGCGCCCAGAAAATTTTCTGGGCGGATGTGGGCATCCAGCCAGGACGGGTTGTGCCAGCTCTACGCTCGAGACCTCTAGTGCGCCTCCAGAGCCCAGTGTATCCGGTGCCTGTTCCACGCACCAGGCTTCCAGTGCATCCCCCCAGTCTGGTGAGACCTGTTCCGGTTCCACGTACCAGGCCTCCAGTATGTCTCCCCAGCCTGGTAAGCCCTGTGGCAGCTCCACGCACCAGGCTTCCAGTACGTCTCCTCAGTCCGGTGAGACCTGTTCCGGCTCCACATACCGAGCCTCTAGTGATGATCCATGGCACGAAGCCTCCAGTGATGATCCATGGCCCGGAGCCTGTAGTGATGATCCATGGCACAAACCTCCAGTGATGAACCATGGCCCGGAGCCGGTAGTGATGATCCATGGCACGAAGCCTCCAGTGATGATCCATGTCCCGGAGCCTGCAGTGAAAATCCATGGCACGGAGCCTCCAGCGACGGTTCCCAGTTCAGAGCCTCCGGCGACGATCTGCAGTCCGGAACCTCCAGCGGGAGCGTAATCATTGCACCCAAAATTGAGCTACAACTGGCTAGGCAGTTGGTAGCCTAAATCCTGCCTGATGTTACTGCTGTTCCTAAAACCATTGACATACGTTAGCCTACTGTAACCACACAGAGAGTGTGTGTGTTAAGGTTGGGTGATTGTGTACAAGCCTAAGACGGAGAGCATTTCACGGTAAGTTCTACACCTGTTGTAATTCAGCGCATGTGACATTTGATTTGAGGAAAGAGTCAACCATTTCTTGCAAATGAAACAGGACATGCACTTTATACATCGAACATTTTTCAAAGCTTCCTACTTAGGTAATTTTACTTCCCCACACATAGGAGAGAGAGGAGAGGCAGGTTCACAGCGAAGAGACTGGAGCACAGAGGAGAGACAGGAGAGACCAGAGCACAGGGGAGAGGGAGGAGAAACCGGAGCACAGGGGAGAGACAGGAGCACAGAGGAGAGACAGGAGAGACCAGAGCACAGGGGAGAGAGAGGAGAAACCGGAGCACAGGGGAGAGAGAGGAAAAATCGGAGCACGGGAGAGAGAGGAAAAACCGGAGCACAGGGGAGAGAGAGGAGAGACCGGAGCACAGGGGAGAGAGAGGAGAGACCATGGCACAGAGAAGAGGGAGGAGAGACCAGAACACAAGGGAGAGCGAGCAGAGACTGGAGCACAGGGGAGAGGGAGGAGAGACTGGAGCACAGGGGAGAGCGAGCAGAGACTGGAGCACAGGGGATAGGGAGAGACCGCAGCACAGGGGAGAAACTTGAGCACATGGGAGAAACAAAAGCACAGTGGAGATGGTGGAGAGATCGGAGCCAACTGCGGGGTGTTTTGGGACAATGTCGTGTTGAAAAACACCAAGTGCAAACCAGATGGGATGGTGTATCGCTGCAGAATGCTGCAGTAGCCATGCTGTTTAAGTTTGCCTTGAATTCTAAATAAAACACTGACAGTGTCACCAGCAAAGCACGCCCACACTGTCACACCACCTTCTCCATGCTTCAAGGTGGGAACCACACATGCGAAGATCATCCCTTCACCTACTCTGCATCTCACATGGCGGTTGGATCCAAAAATCTAAAATTTGGATTCATCAGACCAAAGGACAGATTTCCACCGGTCTAATGTTTCTTGGCCCAAGCAAGTCTCTTCTTCTTGGTGTCCTTTAGCAGTGGTTTCTTTGCAGCAATTTGACCATGAAGGCCTGATTTACGCAGTCTCCTCTGAACAGTTGATGTTGAGATGTGTCTGCTACTTGAACTCTGTGAAGCATTTATTTGGGCTGCAATCTGAGGTGCAGTTAACTATAATGGACGTATCCTCTGCAGCAGAGGTAACTCTGGGTCTTCCTTTCCTGTGTTGCAGTCCTCCTGAGAGCCAGTTTTAGCTGGATTTTGCGACTGCACTCGAAGAAACTTTCAAAGTTCTTGAAATTTTCCGGATCGACTGACCTTCATGTCTTAAAGTAATGATGGACTGCTGTTTCTCTTTGCTTATTTGAGCTGTTCCCCACCCTCCAAGCTCATCATTACGCTTGAGACACTGGGTCTGAACCCTGCCCCGTGCAACTGGGTCCTGGACCTTCTGACAGGACACCACCAGGTGGTGAAGGTAGGAAACAGCACTTCTACTTCGCTGATCGTCAACACTGGGGCCCCACAAGGATGCGTGCTCATTCCCTTCCTGTATTCTCTGTTCACCCATGACTGCGTGGCCACGTACGCCACCAACTCAATCATCAAGTTTGCAGACGAATCAACAGTAGTATGCCTGATTACCAACAATGACGAGACAGCTTACAGGGAGTAGGTGAGGGCCCTGGGAGTGTGGTGCCAGGTAAATAACCTCTCACCCAACATCAACAAAACAAAGGAGCTGATCGTGGACTTCAGTACACAGCAGAGGGTGCACCACCCTACCCACATCAACAGGACCGCAGTAGAGAAGGTGGAAAGCTTAAAGTTCCTCGGCGTACACATCACTGACAAACTTAAATGGTCCACCCACACAGACAGTGTGGTGAAGAAGGGTCAACAGCGCCTCTTCAACCTCAGGAGGCTGAGGAAATTTGGCTTGTCACCTAAAACCCTCACAAACTTCCACAGATGCACAATTGAGAGCATCCTGTCGGGCTGTATCACCGCCCGGTTCGGCAACTGCACCTCGTGCACCACAGGGCTCTCCAGAGGGTAGTGAGGTCTACCCAACGCATCACCGGGGGAAAACTACCTGCCCTCCAGGACACCTACAGCACCCGATGTCACAGGAAGGTCAAAAAGTTCATCAAGGACAACAACCACCCGAGAGCCACTGCCTGTTCACCCTGCTATCATCCATAAGGCGAGATCAGTACAGACGCATCAAAGCTGTGACCGAGAGACTGAAAAACAGCTTCTATCTCAAGGCCATCAGACTGTTAAATAGCCACCACTAGCACATTAGAGGCTGCTGCCCTATATACATAGACTTGAAATCACTGGCCACTTTAATAATGTTTACATATTTTCCATTACTCATCTCACATGTATATACTGTATTCTATCCTGTTCTACTGTATCTTAGTCTATGCCACTTTGACATTGCTCATCCAAATACTTACATATTCTTAATTCCATTCCTTTACTTTAGATTTGTGTGTATTGTTGTGAAATTGTTATATATTACTTGTTAAATATTACTGCAATGTTGGAGCTAGAAACACAAGCATTTCACTAGACCCACAATAACAACTGCTAAACACATGTATATGACAGATAACATTTGATTTGATTTGTGTGGTTCCCACTGTGAAGCATGTTGGAGGAGGTGTGATGGTGTAGGGTGCTTTGCTGGTAACGCTGTCAGTGATTTGTTTAGAATTCAAGGCACACTTAATCAGCATGGCTTCCACAGCATTCTGAGGCGATGACAATGACCCAACACACACATCCAGGCTGGGGGCTATATGACCTATTTGTGGAGTGCTGCATCAGATGATCTGACCTGGCCACAATCACCTCAACCCAATTGAGATGGTTTGGGATGAGTAGTCCACAGAGTGAAGGAAAAGCAGCCAACAAGTGCTCAGCATATGTAGGAACTCCTTCAAGACTGTTAGAAAAGCATTGCTTATGAAGCTGGTTGGGAGAATGCCAAGAGTGTGTAAAGCTATCATCAAGGCAAATTGGGCTACTTTGAAGAATCTCAAATATAAAATATATTTTGATTTGTAAAACCTTTTTTGGTTACTACATGATTCCATGTGTTATTTCATCGTTTTGATGTCTTCACTATTATTTTACAATGTAGAAAAAAGTAAAAATAAAGAAAAACCTTGAATGAGTAAGTGTCAATTAGGAACACCTTCCTAATATTAAGTAGCTCCCTTTTGCCCTCAGAACAGCCTCAATTCATCGGGGCATGGACTCTACAAGGTGTCGAAAGCGTTCCACAGGGATGCTGGCCCATGTTGACTCCAATGCTTCCCATAGTTGTGTCAAGCTGGATGGATGTTCTTTGGGTGGTGGACCATTCTTGACACACAAGGGAAACTGTTGAGGGTGAAAACCCAGCAGCGTTGCAGTTCTTGACGTACTCAAACTGGTGTGCCTGGCACCTACTACCATACCCTGTTCAAAGACAATGAACTAGTTTGTCTTGCCCATTCACCTTCTGAATGGCACAAATACAAAATCCATGTCTCAATGCTTAAAAATCCTTCTTTAACGTGTCTCCTCCCCTTCATCACACTGATTGAAGTGCATTTAACAGGTGCCATGAACAATGGATCATAGCTTTCAGCGGGATTCACCTGGTCAGTCTGTCATGGAAAGAGCAGGTGTTCCTAATGTTTTGTACACTCAGTGAATATATTAATAGTGACACGGAATAAATACAGTGAATAACGAGAAAAGAATAACATGGCTATATACAGGAAGTACCATGTAATAGTACTGAGTCAATGTGCAGGGGTACCGGGTAATAACATGGCTGTATACAGGGAGTACCATGTAATAGTACTGAGTCAATGTGCAGGGGTACCGGGTAATAACATGGCTGTATACAGGGAGTACCATGTAATAGTACTGAGTCAATGTGCAGGGGTACCGGGTAATAACATGGCTGTATACAGGAAGCACCATGTAATAGTACTGAGTCAATGTGCAGGGGTACCGGGTAATAACATGGCTGTATACAGGGAGTACCATGTAATAGTACTGAGTCAATGTGCAGGGGTACCGGGTAATAACATGGCTGTATACAGGGAGTACCATGTAATAGTACTGAGTCAATGTGCAGGGGTACCGGGTAATAACATGGCTGTATACAGGGAGTACCAGTACTATGGTTCATCAGCAGCATCAGAGCTTGGAGAAGCCTAATGCTATCATGACTTTTGACCACCGGTGTGGCGGTAACACAGTCACCATAACAGCCCTACTCGCCACCCTCTCTAGGGACTTGCAGTTGCCATACCAAGGGGTGATGCAGCAAGTATTTGGTTTTAAATATACTTAATTATCAAAAGTAAATGTAATCACTAAAATATACTTAAGTAATCAAAAGCGCAAGTATAAATCATTTCAAATTCCTTATATGAAGCAACGCAGATGGCACATTTTTCTATTTATTTAATTTACAGATAGTCAGGGTGCACACTCCAGCACACAGACATCATTTACAAACAAAGCAAGTGTTTAGTGAGTCTGCCAGATCAGAGGCAGTAGGGATGACCATGGGATGTTCTCTTGAAAAGTATGTGAAAAAGACCACATTTTCCTGTCCTATTGAGCATTCAAAATGTAACGTGCACTTTTGGGTGTCAGGGAAAACATATGGAGTAAAAAGGTACATTATTTTCTTGAGGAGTTTTCTTAGTGAAGTAAAACTAAAATCAGTCAAAAATATAAAAAGTAAAGTACATATACGACTTAAGTAGTACTTTAAAGTATCTTTACTTAAGTAATTTACACCACTGACTATATGAGGATCTGAGGCCCCATGCCAAATCTTTTCAGCCTCCTGAGGGGGAAAAGGTGCTGTCGGTCTCTTTTCACAACTGTGTGTGTGTGTGTGTGTGTGTGTGTGTGTGTGTGTGTGTGTGTGTGTGTGTGTGTGTGTGTGTGTGTGTGTGTGTGTGTGTGTGTGGACAATGTTAATTCCTTAGGCACTCTGGAGCCATCATGGTTTTGTGAGTGTTTATTGTTGTCAGTTGTCTTGTTTATGTGATTCTGGATTCTCGTTCTCCTTGTTGGAAGACTATTTTTGAGTAAAGTTACTATTATTACTCATCTCTGTGTCCTGCGCCTGACTCCTTCTTACCCACATCACCTAGACTCTGGCAACAGGTGCGGTAGACCTTACAGTGAAATGCTTACTTACAAGCCCTTAACTAACAATGCAGTTTTAAGAAAAATAAGTGTTAAGTAAAAAATAGATAAGTAAAAAATAACAAATAAAAGTAACAAATAATTAAAGAGCAGCAGTAAAATAACAATAGCGAGGCTAGATACAGGGAGTACCGGCACAGAGTCAATGCGCGGCGGCACCGGTTAGCTGAGGTAATTGAGGTAATATGTACATGCAGGTATAGTTAAAGTGATTATGCATAGATAATAAACAGAGAGTAGCAGCATTGTAAAAGAGGGGATGGGGGGCAATGAAAATAATCTGGGTATGTCACGACTTCTGCCGAAGTTGGTCCCTCTCCTTGTTCGGGTGGTGTTTGGGGGTCGAACACGTTACCACCGATCCATGTTTCATTTTCGTTTTGTTTGTCTTCATTATTACACACCTGGTTTCCATTCCATAATCAATATTCCTTATTTAACCCTCTGGCTTCCCTTTCTGTTTTGTGAGTGATTGTCATTGTCATGTGGGTTCGTTCTTTGTGCTCTGGATATTTGTATTTTTCCTTGTTGGAACATTGCTTACATTTTGAGTAAATTCAGATTATTACTCATACCTGTGTCCTGCGCCTGACTACGCTTATCCATTCACCTAATCGCTGACAGGGTAGCCATTTGATTAGCTGTTCAGGAGTCGGATGGCTTGGGGGTAGAAGCTGTTAACTTCTTGGTGACAGGGGGCAGTATTTTTACGTCCGGATGAAATGCATGCTCAAATTCAACTGCCTGCAACTCATCCCCAAAAGATAAAATATGCATATAATGTAAAGTAAACGGCCTGCTACTCTGGCTCAGAAGCCAGGATATGCATATAATTAGTATATTTGGATAGAAAACATTCTGAAGTTTCTAAAAATGTTTGAATCATGTCTGTGAGTATAACATAACTTATTAAGCAGGCAAAACCCCAAGGACAAACCATTCAGATTTCTTTTTTTTTGAGTTCACTCTCTTTTCAATGGG
Organism: Oncorhynchus masou masou; assembly: GCF_036934945.1. NCBI lineage: Eukaryota > Metazoa > Chordata > Actinopteri > Salmoniformes > Salmonidae > Oncorhynchus > Oncorhynchus masou. The sequence continues at coordinate 32,517,919 of NC_088235.1, forward strand.
TTTTCATTGGGAATCCAGATTTCTAAGGGACGTTCTTGCAGTTCCTATCACTTCCACTGGATGTCAAAAGTCTTTAGAAATTGGTTGAGGTTATTCCTTGGTGTAATGAAGAAGTATGGCCATCTTGAACGAGGGTCACTTGAAGTGTACTGTTAGATAGAGGCGCGTGACCAGAAAGCTAGCTACAGCTTGTTTTCCTCCCGTATTGAACACAGATAGTGCCGTCTTCAATTTTATCGATTATTTACGTAAAAAAAATACCTAAAGTTGTATTTCAAAAGTAGTTTGAAATGTTTTGGCAAAGTTTCCAGGTAACTTTTGAGAAATTTTGTAGTCAAGTTGCGCAATTTGGAACCAGTGTTTTTCTGGATCAAACGCGCCAAATAAATGGACATTTTGGATGTATATCGACGGAATTAATCGAACAAAAGGACCATTTGTGATGTTTATGGGACATATTGGAGTGCCAACAAAAGAAGCTCGTCAAAGGTAAGGCATGAATTATATTTTTATTTCTGTGTTTTGTGTGGCACCTGCAGGGTTGAATTATGGTTTCTCTCTTTGTATACGGAGGTGCTATCCTCAGATAATAGCATTGTTTGCTTTCGCTGAAAAGCCTTTTTGAAATCTGACATGTTGGCTGGATTCACAACAAGTGTAGCTTTAATTTGCTATCTTGCATGGGTGATTTAATGAACTTTGGATTTTTATAGTAATTTATTTGAATTTGGCACTCTGTAATTTCCCTGGCTTTTGGCTAGCGTCCCATATATCCCAGAGAGGTTAAGGAGCCTTTTGGTGCTTCGGTACCGCTTGCCATGCGGTAGAATAGAGAACAGTCTATGGCTAGGGTGTCTGGAGTATTTTACAATATTTTTAGGGCCTTCCTCTGACACCACCTGGTATAGAGGTCCTGGATGGCAGGAAGCTTCACCCCAGTGATGTACTGGGTCGTGCGCACTACCCACTGTAGTGCCTTGCGGGCGGAGGCCAAGCAGTTGCCATACCAGGCAGTGAAGCAACCAATGCTCTCGATGGTGCAGCTGTATAAATCCTTTTGAGGATCTGAGGACCCATGCCAAATCTTTTCAGGTCTCCTGAGGGGGAATAGGCTGTGCAGTGCCCTCTTCACAATTGTCTTGGTGTGTTTGGACCATGATAGTTTGTTGGTGATGTGGACCCCAAGTAACTTGAAGCTCTCAAACTGCTCCACCAAAGCCCCGTCGATGAGAATGGGGGCATGCTCGGTCCCCCTTTTCCTTTAGTCCACAATCATCTCCTTTGTCTTGATCATGTTGAGGGAGAGGTTGTTGTCCTGGCACCACACAGCCAGGTCTCTGACCTGCTCACAAAAGGCTGTCTCGTCATTGTAGGTGATCAGGCCTACCACTGTTGTCATCGGCAAACTTAATGATGGTGTTGGAGTTGTGCCTGGCTGTGCAGTCTTGAGTGAACAGGGATTACAGGAGGGGACTGAGGGGGGGGGTCCTTAGCTTAGTGATGAGCTTTGCGGGCACAATGGTGTTGAACGCTTAGATGTAGTCAATGAATAGCATTCTCACATTGGTGTTCCTGTTGTCCAGGTGGGAAAGGGCAGTGTGACGTGCAATAGAGATTGCGTCATCTGTGGATCCGTTCGGGCAGTATTCCTATTGGAGTGGGTCTAGGGTTTCTGGGATAATGTTGTTGATGTGAGCCATGACCAGCCTTTTAAAGCCCTTCATGGCTACAGAAGTGTGTGCCCCGGGTCGGTAGTCATGGCCTATGGTGGTTAGCTTTAAACATGTTGGTATTACAGACTCAGACAGGGAGAGGTTGAAATTGTCAGTGAAGGCACTTGCCAGTTGGTCAGCGTATGTTCGAAGTACACGTCCTGGTAATCCGTCTGGTCCTTCCGCCTTGTGAATGTTGACCTGTTTAAAGATCTTACTTCAGCTACGGAGAGCGTGATCACACAGTTGTCCGGAACAGCTGATGTTCTCAAGCATGTTTCAGTGTTACTTGCCTTGAAGCGAGCATAGAAGTAATTTAGCTCGTCTGGTAGGCTTGTGTCACTGGGAAGCTCGTGGCTGTGCTTCCCTTTGTAGTCTGTAATAGTTTGAAAGCCCTGCCACATCCAACGAGCATCGGAGTCCGTGTAGTACGATTCCATCTTCGCCCTGTATTGGCGTTTTGCCTGTTTGATGGTTTGTCGAAGGACATAGCGGGATTCTTATAAGCTTCTCTTTGAAAGCGGCAGCTCTACCCTTTAGCTCAGTGCGGATGTTGCCTGTAATCCATGGCTTCTGATTGGGGTATGTACTAGAGGTTGCCCGATTATGATTTTTCAATGCCGATACCGATACCAATTATGGGAGGACCAAAAAAAAGCCGATACCGATTAACCGGCCAATTTTTTAAATGTATTTGAAATAATGACAATTACAACAATACTGAATGAACACTTTTATTTTAACTTAATATAATACATCAATAAAATCAATTTAGCCTCAAATAAATAATGAAACATGTTCAATTTGGTTTAAATAATGCAAAAACAAAGTGTTGGAGAAGAAAGAGAAGTGCAATATGTGCCATGTAAGAAAGCTAACGTTTAAGTTCCTTGCTCAGAACATGAGAACATATGAAAGCTGGTGGTTCCTTTTAACATGAGTCTTCAATATTCCCAGGTAAGAAGTTTAAGGTTGTAGTTACTATAGGAATTATAGGACTATTTCTCTCTCTACCATTTGTATTTCATATACCTTTGACTATTGGATGTTCTTATAGGCACTTTAGTATTTCCAGTGTAACAGTATAGCTTCCGTCCCTCTCCTCGCCTCTACCTGGGCTCGAACCAGGAACACATCGACAACAGCCACCCTCGAAGCAGCGTTACCCACGCAGAGCAAGAAGAATAACTACTCCAAGTCTCGGAGCAAGTGACGTTTGAAACTCTATTAGCGCGCACCCCGCTAACTAGCTGCCATTTCACATCGGTTAGACCAGCCTAATCTCGGGAGTTGACAGGCTTGAAGTCATAAACAGCGCAATGCTTTAAGCACAGCAAAGAGCTGCTGGCAAAACGCAAGAACGTGTTGTTTGAATGAATGCTTACGAGCCTGCTGGTGCCTACCATCGCTTAGTCAGACTGCTCTATCAAATCATAGACTTAATTATAACATAATAACACACAGAAATACGAGCCTTAGGTCATTAATATGGTCGAATCCGGAAACTATCATCTCGAAAACAAGACGTTTATTCTTTCAGTGAAATACGGAACCGTTCCGTATTTTATCTAATGGGTGGCATCCATAAGTCTAAATATTCCTGTTACATTGCACAACCTTCAATGTTATGTCATAATCACGTAAAATTCTGGCAAATTAGGCGGCACAAACTGTTGCATATACCCTGACTCTGCTTGCAATGAATGCAAGAGAAGTAACACAATTTCACCTGGTTAATATTGCCTGCTAACCTGGATTTCTTTTAGCTAAATATGCAGGTTTAAAAATATATACTTCTGTGTATTGATTTTAAGAAAGGCTTTGATGTTTATGGTTAGGTACACAGAGCGCCACCTCTTGATGAGCATTTTCCTGTTCTTCAAACATCAAATGACAAAGTCGTTTTGACACCCTGGGCTGACTATCGCTCCGTATGCGCCAAACGTCAAATTTAGAAGGTTAAATGTTATGGATGGGGTTAAAACATTACGTTTATGCAAGAAACCTTCTGATCCAGAGTCATGGGATTACTGCCATCCGCCACCCCCATCCACAACCAGGCAGATCACTCAAGATTGATTTCAAAATTGGATGTCCATGTACTGAGGACATCAGGAAATGACTTCAAACCCATCCATTAGGGGCAGCCATCAAGTAGGGTTTTGCTAGGGCGTTGTAGACGGGGGGTGTGGGATGGGCATAAACCCATGACTCCGGATCCGAAGGTTGCATGTTTAATCCCAGTGGTAGACACTTATTTAAAATTGTTTGGTTTGAACCTTAACTTTGAAGTTTGGAGAAACGGAATGATGCTGAGCAGGAGTCAACCCAGGCTGTCAAAAACAATTAGAAATTTGACGTTTGGAGAAACGTGGATAAACGTCAGAATCTGAAGTCACATTGGTAAAACCGTGAGATCTTGTTTTCCACAACACCCGAGCAAAAACCCAAGCCTACTTGATGGTAATAGCGCTCACTGTTGCCTCTAGTGGCCAGTTTTGAAGGAATTTCCTGGTGTCCTCAGGACATGGTAACTCTTAAGCGATCTACCTGGAACAACTCCATGCCATGATTAGATAGTGAAAAACCACTCCAATCTCTTTCATCATTAATTTTCTTTAACTTCTTATGGCTGCAGGGGCAGTATTGAGTAGCTTGGATAAAGGTGCCCAGTGGTGCCCAGAGTAAATTTCCTGCTCATCAGACCCAGTTACTAATATATGCATATATTATTGGATAGAAAACACTCTGAAGTTTCTAAAACTGTTTGAATGATGTCTGTGAGTATAACAGAACTCCCCATGGCAGGCAAAAACCAGAGAAGAAATCCAAACATGAAGTGGGAAATCTGAGGTTGGTCGATTTTCAACCCAGCCCCTATTGAATACACAGTGGGATATGGATAAAGTTGCACTTCCTAGGGCTTCCACTAGATGTCAACCGTCTTTTGAATCTTGAATGAGGCTTCTACTGTGTGTGGAGCCGGATGCGAGCTCTTTGATTTGATTTGGTCTGGCAGAGAGCCAGGTCCTGGTCACGCACATTTCACATGATAGTGACATGGCGTTCCATGGCTTCTCTATAGTTCCGGTTGGAACTTTATTGAAGATTTATGATAACAACATCCTAAAGAATGATTCTATACTTAGTTTGACAAGTTTCTTTCTTTGCAACTCTGCCTAGAAGGCCAGCATCCCGGAGTCACCTCGACACTGTTGACATTGAGATTGGTGTTTTGTGGGTGCTGTTTAACCTTTTGTAACTAGGGGGTAGTATTTTCATTTGTGGATAAAAAACGTTCCCGTTTTAAACAAGATATTTTGTCACGAAAAGATGCTCGACTATGCATATAATTGACATCTTTGGATAGAAATCACTCTGACGTTTCCAAAACTGCAAAGATATTGTCTGTGAGTGCAACAGAACTGATGTTACAGGCAGAAATCCAATGAGGAAGTGCCGCATTTTTTAAAACCGCCTCATGCCAATGACTCCTTATATGGCTGTGAATGAGCTACGAATGAGCTTACATTTTCTACGTATTCCCCAAGGTGTCTACAGCATTGTGACGTCTTTTTACGCATTTATGTTGAAGAATAGCCGAAAGGGACCACATTTAGCAAGTGGTCACATGATGGCTCCCGCAGAAAATCTTGCGTAAAGTACACAAGTAGACATTTTTCCAATCGCTTCTTATGAGAAACCAATTGTCCCGGATATATTATCGAATTGTTATATGAAAAACACCTTGAGGATTGATTTTAAACAACGTTTGCCATGTTTCTGTCGATATTATGGAGCTAATTTGGAAGTTCGGCGTTGTAGTGACCGCATTTTCCAGTCGATTTCTCAGCCAAACGTGACGAACAAACGGGAGCTATTTCGCCGACAAAAAATTATATTTTTTGTCTCCTGAGTGAAAACATCCGAAGTTCTTCAAAGGTAAATGATTTCATTTGATTGCTTTGCTTATTTTTGTGAAAATGTTGCCTGCTGCCAGCAGAGCCTAGCATAGCATTATGCCATGATAAACTTACACAAATGCTTGTCTAGCGTTGGCTGTAAAGCATATTTTGAAAATCTGAGATGACAGTGTGATTAACAAAAGGCTAAGCTGTGTCTCAATATATTTCATTTGTGATTTTCATGAATAGGAAGATTTTGTAGGAAGATTTATGTCTGCTGCGTTACACTAATTAGTTTGAGGCTATGATTACGCTCCCGGATCCGGGTTTGATAGTCGCAAAAAGTTAATGAAACTGCCAGTATATATATATATATAATTACTTTTGTTATTTATTTTTTCAGAAATCTTGGTAGATTAGCTTTTATTATTTAAATCTTCTTAGGGCTGAAATCCCGTTAACGGGATCGATATGACAACAGCCAGTGAAAGTGCAGGGCGCCAAATTCAAAACAACAGAAATCTAATGATTAAAATTCCTCAAACATACAAGTATCTTATACCATTTAAAATGTAATCTTGTTGTTAATCCCACCACAGTGTCTGATTTCAAATACGCTTTACAGCGAAAGCACCAGAAACGATTATGTTAGGTCAGAGCCAAGTCACAGAAAAACAGCCATTTTTCCAGCCAAAGAGTGGACTCACAAAAATCAGAAAGAGAAAGAATTAATCACTAACCTTTGATGATCTTCATCAGATGACACTCACAGGACTTCATGTTACACAATACATGTATGTTTTGTTTGATAAAGTTCATATTTATATACAAATAAATCTCAGTATACGTTATGTTCAGTGGTACCAAAAACATCCGGTGATCAATTTACAGAAATACTCATTATAAATGTTGATGAAAATACAAGTGTTATACATGGAAATATCGATAAACTTCTCCTTAATGCAACCACTGTGTCAGATTACAAAAAAGATTTACGGAAAAAGCAAAACATGCAATAATCTGAGTACGGCACTCAGAGACCCAACAAGCCAAAAAGATATCCACCATATTGTGCAGTCAACAGAAGTCAGAAATAACATTATAAATATTCACTTAACTTTGATGATCTTCATCAGAATGCACTCCCACGAATCCCAGTTCCACAATAAATGTTTGATTTGTTCGATAATGTCCATCATTTATGTCCAAATAGCTACTTTTGTTAGCGCGTTTGGTAAACAAATCAAAACTCATGAAGCGCGTTCACTAGTTGCAGACGAAATGTCAAAAAGTTCCGTTACAGTCCGTAGAAACATGTCAAACGATGTATAGAATCAATCTTTAGGATGTTTTTAACATAAATCTTCAACAATGTTCTAAACGGAGAATTCCTTTGTTTTCAGAAAAGCAAATGGAACCGGAACTACCTCTCATGTAAATGCGAGTGACCAGCTCGTGGCTGCTGGCAGACCTCTCACTCATTCCCCTCTCATTCAGCCCCCCTTCACAGTAGAAGCCTCAAACAAGTTTCTAAAGACGGTTGACATCCAGTGGAAGCTTTAGGAAGTGCAACATGAAGTGCAACAATATCCCACTGTATCTTCAATAGGGGCTGAGTTGAAAATCGACCAACCTCAGATTTCCCACTTCCTGGTTGGGTTTTTTCTCTGGTTTTTGCCTGCCATATGAGTTCTGTTATACTCACAGACATAATTTAAACAGTTTCAGAAACTTCAGTGTTTTCTATCCAAATATGCATATATTAGCAACTGTGACTGAGGAGCAGGCAGTTTACTCTGAGCACCTTATTCATCCAAGCTACTCAATACTGCCCCCAGCCATAACAAGTTAACAATGTCTACACTGTATTTCTGATCAATTTGATGTTATTTTAATGGACAAAATCTTTGCTTTCTTTCAAAAACAAGGACATTTCTAAGTGACCCCAAACTTTTGAACGGTTGTGTATGTTAGAGAAAGACCCCACTAAACGGTTCAGAGCATGAATAATTACTTGTATTGGTAAAATGTATTTATAACATAAGGAAGTGAAATTTCATCACCAAACCGCGTTTTTCATCCACTCTGGGCAGATTGGGCAGACATTCTAATATGTAGCGTTTTGTAATGAAACTTTCTTATCAAAACAGATTATTTTGTACCTACTGAATATTAATATACATTGGCTTTTTACTGTAGATGTGCTTACTTGTATATTGTGCTTGATTCAAATTCTGTAAATCACAGGTGGTGTACCTTGTTAATAATACTGTTACAGTCCACTGACTCTCATCATCAGAAAACTATTGTGTAATAATCTCAGCTGACTCGATCCTTATTGAGCCAAACAAGTTGTATTCCAATTGGCACCCTATTCCCTATTCAGTGCACTACGTTTGACGGTCATACGGAATAGGGTGCCATTTTGGACACGGTGAGGTTAAACACAACCATGTTTAACTGTTTGTAATGTCACAGCGATAAGTCAGGATATTCACAAGAAATGTGGTGGAAAATGCAATTACAGATGTCATCAAATTCAAACAAAAATGGGCTCATTTAACATTTTTTAACGAATTGTTGAACATATGTCACAGAAAAAATGGAGCGAGAGAGGGAGGTAAATCAATCCTATTATAGGAGTTTCACAAAGAATCTAAATCAAAGAGCAAAACGCAGTGGTAAGGTTAATACAAGTTGATAAGCTGAGAAGTGTAACTCCCCCCCTCAGGCCATTCTGAAAAATTCTGAAAATAGGCATTTGCTTGACAGTGTTAACCCGAACTGATGCAAAGACAGAAACTGAATTGTGTTTGACATTGGGGGAAGAGAAAATGGGAGAGGTGGAAAGGGGAGGGGGTTACAGGGGATGAGGGTGGCCCTGACAAGTTATTTACAACAAGACATGTGTTCTATTTCGTCCTTCTGTGGGCATTTAAATAACAAGCAGTTTGAGTTTGTGTATTGGTTGGGTCGATTTGAAAAATAAAAACATTTGTATTGTTGAAGATTGGTTTTGAAATAGCCTGCGGTCTGACAAGGCTACCAAGTATTCCTCATCTGTCTGTGATGAGACCTACAACAAGTAACCAAGAGGGAGAGCGATT